>NW_017386017.1:790969-809666 GCF_000237925.1 Schistosoma mansoni | reverse complement strand
GGGTTTTTGAAGATTTTAGTTATTTTTTAGTTAAATTCATGAGTCAATTGAAGCTAGACCTCCATGGGAAACCTGGAAGCACTTGATTGCCGTTTCGTTCTATAATGGGGCTCGTCAGCAGTGCGCATCCACGATCCGGACTCGCGAGATTCGAACTCAAGACCTATCAGTTTCGCGAGTCAAAGCTTAACCGCTAGACCACTTAGCCGGCATTCAACGATGTTCAGCGCTTCCAGGATTTTCATGGTGGTCTAGCTTCAATTGACTCATGAATCCAATCATAAAGTTTTATTTCACTTTATCGGTTTTATTTTAATTAATTGAATAATATCGACATAAAAATGTCATGAAACAATCTATTTTTTAGTGAGGTTGTGATCTTTGAGTTCAAGGGTTCAATTGTGAATCCTTCATTATTTTTCTAGAAAACATTAGGATAAACTTAAAGTAGAAGTTAGTTATAAGGTTTTCTCCTACGAGTAAGTAACAGCTTGTTTTGTCAACATTAAATTTGATTAGTTTCTGTCAACACTTACCTTCTTACCGTCATACTGTTCAGTTAGACATTATTATCAAAGTGTTCGCTGTTATTTTGATAGATTTATCGGTCGATGAAATACTGGAATAGAAGAGGTGATCGTACTTACGGTTTTGCTTACAGAAAGGATACCTGAACTTCTAGTTGAACAGACTGGGTAATATGAAAGTGCATTAGGAAATTGAATTTGTTACTTATACACAAAATATTTAGTCAAAAGAGTGTAATTATGGATGATTAGTCACATTGTGGAGTGGGTTACTTATATCCACACAAGTAATATATAGCGATGGTCGAACATTGAATGTATTTCAGTAGAAGATCGATAACGAAACGAACGGGAACGAAACGCAATTGGTAAGAAAATGCATGAACAATAATAATCGAAGACGATGGACTGATATTTGCAGAAGGAATGGTTAAGATTAAGACAATTGATTGTTATTTTGCAAATTAACTGTTTATTATATGGTTATCAGAATTTAGTGAGATAGTCTGTACACTGAACTCTAATAGGTTTGATTGTCTCAACTCGCGTTCTCATTCACTACAACATAGTAAAAATAAAAGGTTAAAGACAATCAATGGTGGTTATTCAATGTTTTCTGTAGTTAATCCACATTTATTTGTCTTCACCTCTTCCCATTTCTGAAATTAAAAGTTAAAATCTTCATACTGTTTCGAATAATAATCGGTTCAAATTCACTAAAATAACATAACTAAGTTATATATCTTAACATTTATACACTTTACATCGCTAAATGACTTAAGCTAAACAACTAATGAAAACCTGGAAATATTGGGCAGCTATTTCATCCTAACATAGTAGTCATCATCAGTGCAAATTCATGAACCTATAGAAGATCGCACTTAGCACATTCATATCTTGATAATCTATAGAAAGGTTTCCTGTCAACTTCATCGAACCACCGTACATTTCAATATAGTGCACTAGATAACGAGCCATTAAGATTATTGGTCAAAACTGAAACTTGATCAATAGAATTTGATCACTATCAAAGACTAGAAGAAAGCTATGTTGATCACTACTCATCAAATGACCAATGTAATTTATCATCTAATAGGTCTATGTAGTTTACTTTGTTGATACAAAAATGGCGCATGTTAACCACATAGTTTTAGTTCTTTATATTTCGTTAGATTTTAGGTAGGACTACACTGTCGTCATTTTATAGTTGAGTCAACGTTCATTGTAGCTTTTATCTTGTTTAAGATTTTACTTAAGACCTTGTAGCTATCAATGGAATATAGAACTCGTATTTCGTCTCATCTGATCATGTCTACATTTCAATGTTAATGTTCTTATCGAAACTGTGTTACAGAAATTGATTAATTACTGTTCTCAATATCACTAACAGGGAAACACAAATTCTGAATACAGAAGTTAGACACTAACACCGCTGGATGCCGGCTCAGTGATCTAGTGGTTAAAAGCTCCCGCGCGCGAAACTAATAGGTCCTGGGTTCGAATATCTTGAGGCCGGATCGTGGATGCGCACTGCTGACGAGTTCCATAATAGGACGAAACGGCCATCCTGTGCCTTCAGGTTTTCCATGGAGGTCTAGCTTCAAGTGATTCATGATCTCAAGTATCGAAAGTATTTAAGAATGGTTAAGATATTAATTTATGTAATATACGTATATCATCATATATTTTCAAGTGGTGTTGAATTTTCTGAACTAGATGGTTAAATTTTTTAGCTTTGGTTGTTCTAACGAATCATTATTATGAATATAAGTGTATTTTAAAGCAATAAGATCAAGGTTCGATAGTTTGTGATTCCTATTTAATAATATCAATGTACAACTACTTCATTTTCAACTTGACTGATTTTACAGGTCATATTCAAGAACATCATGTCCTACTAGAATTCAATAGTTTATATTTTCCAAATTCAATCATTTTGTGATGGTGGAGAAGATTTCTAGCTCAGATGGATGATTTTGATGTGTGTTTGTTCTCTGAGCTTCACAACCAAACCATCCAGCTTAGAAAACAAACTCACATCAATCATTTTGTAAGTGTTATACAAAGAATATTTGATATTATCAATGATATCTATCTTAATCTTGTTATGGTTGACTTACACATTGTCACATAAATGCAAGAATTCATGTCAAATCTTGATCCAGTTTATGATATTAACTCTTTCCTTATCGTTATGTTTGAAGGATCCACTACATAATCTGCTAGTGTATTATAAATAAATTGAAGAATGACAAACTACTATCCTTTATTCACTTGATGTTGTTTGTTGACTTGTATCTTCCTTTATGATTTAAAATGTTGTGAAGAGAGAAATTGTGATAACATTTTGAAATGATATGACCGAATAAAATGATCTTTATTTCACACATGATTGACATAGTTCATCTAATATGTCTTTGAATCTGGATATATAAGATAATAGAGTTCTGTATAGTTGAGATCATGAGTCAATTGAAGATAGACCACCATGGAAATCCTGGAAGCAATCGATGGCCGTTTCGTCCTATTGTGAGACTCGTCAGCAAGTGCACGTCCACAGTTCCCAGCTCTCTAAGACTCCCACAATTAGGACGAAAACGGTTTCATCCCCATTGGCTTCAGGTATTCCATGATGGTCTAGCTTCAATTGATTCATAATTTCAACTATATAAAAATACTAAAATCTCCACAAAACCTCGTTTTGATAATAGAATTCTTTTGAAATTTGATACATCTTGAAAGTAGTTTCATCAACGAACAAACACTATTCCTAGAAGCATTAACGGATGTATATCACTTTTGTACTCCTTTCGAAATACACGTAAATATACCTAATTCAATTAATTTTACCCCCTCTTTATATATACACATATACAATTGAAATTATAATCTTCATATATAAAGTTGGAGATATATGACTAGGGAGTTAGTGAATTGGAATAAAGTGGCTTAGATTTCTTTTGACTTACAGAAATTCAGTAGTCTATTCTTTTTAATAAGAAATATTTCACCTCGAAATTAAGATAAAAAGATTTTACAAATTTTGGTGCTTCATTACATTTTCTTCTTTCATGTAAGGGAGCAATTATGCAATGGTGCTACTGATGTCGACATATAGAAGTAGCATGTTTCATCAGTCGAAAGTGAAATGTCTGGTGGCAAAAGGTTAAGAAGATTGAAGAGAAAACAACAAGAACAGAGAATGATTTGTATGGAAACGAAAGAACAATCAAGTATGAAACAGTTGATTGACATTTTGCAAATGACGTATTTACAGTCTGGTTCTCAGATTTTACCAAGACATTCTGTAAAGGTGTATTAGGATACACTTGGTTGTCTCAGCCTGTGTTCTCATTCACTACAGTAGGATAATTCTTTCTGTTGCTCTCAAAAATTAGAGTATTATTCTCCACATTGTATTTAGATATACACGGAAATTCACTAGTGACAAGTTCCTTTATGTTGATCATACCAATGGCTTCCTCCCCAACTAATACCATGAATGACGGTGCATAATGACTTTATTCCCAACTAATGATTGCTCCACTGTCTCTTGTGTCCCAGTCAGTCAATCAAAATACAAAGACGGCAAACTAAGGTTTCTTTTATGTTTGCATTGTCACATGTACAGTAAAATTTTATTTAATAGTAATATCTGTGAATTTATTCACGTTTTTCCAATTTATGCGTTTAGTATGTTTCTATCAATTGAATATAAGATGTTCATTTTATCCCTTTATCGACTCGTCACCTAGATTTATCCATATCCCAATGATTTTCACATTAGCTTTTGCTTTAAACAACAATGGATTATGCACTGAGTTACTAAGTGAAGTTAGCCATTACTAAGCATCACGCTTGTGCCATAATTATCACTACCAGACACGTACCAAATATACTTAAACTTGTGATGTGACTCTGTACTGTGTCAAGGAGCTCAGCATCTATATGTAGCAACAGAGATTGATCAACTACAACGCTTGATATAAACAATTGAAGATTTTAGACCCTCTTCAACTCGTTTTTTTCAATTTGTTTTAACTGAGGGCTTCTAGAGAGAAAGGTTAAATTTTGTGATAATAAGCGAAAGAGGATGGGTCAAGGATGTGAAGTATCTACTTAGAGGGTCTTCAGTCATAGTGGAATCATGGTTTCACTCGGGTTTACGTCCGATGTAAAACGATCTTAGTCGGAAAACGTTTTTCTCAATCACCATCATCACGTAATTCACATTTCATTACGGAATAAATGAGTTCCCAATCGGATAGATGAATTTATGAATAAGTAATCAGTATTTTTATGACAAAACCGTCGGTTGCTATGCCAAGCCCACATACCTTGTTCTAGCTTTCGGTCAGGCCAATTTATTCATCCTTCTTGAGTCACATTTTGACCTCGTTAATTATTCTTTTGTCGACTTAACTGTTTTTTTATGTGAATGCATGTGTGTACATTCCTTATAATATTTATCATATGTCTGTAGGCTTGTTCTGACCATAAATATTGAGTAGCGCTTAATTAAAGTGAGTTGCCTCATATGCCTTCTACGGTCGTTTTGCTTTACTTTCTAAGCTGTTTCTCACTCCCTTCCATCTGTACTTGCTTTCTGCGTTGCTTGCACATTTTATCAATTATTAACAATACACGATTCCTACAATTGATTTTCTGTCTTTTGAATAATCTCAAGCATATACATAATACTACTAGAAGATTGACCTGCATAAATACTCATTCAACGGGATATTATTTATTGAAGTCAGATATAGGGGGAAATTGGCCCCTTCACTGTTTCTGTGTAATTACTCTATTAGTAATTCATTAGCAAGTGTTAAAATTATTGCTAGTATGGAGGGAGGCAAAATCCGACTCACATCCTCGCCGTGCCTCCCGGATCATGGCAACCATCCCATGTACTAACGTGAGCGGTAATGATGGTGGTGGAGATCGGCCTAATCAACCACTCTATCAATACCCGAGAACGATTACGAATGCTACAAAGAGTCATTGCATAACTATTGAGGGTTCAAAAGAGTGGTAAAAAATGAATCTGTCCAAACAAATAAACAAAAAAATGGGTTGTAAATGTTATGTAATGGTTCTACGTAAGAAATGCAGAAACAGCTATCCGGCCTTGGTAGTTCTGCCGTGCTTTGATAAAGCACTCTTCTCCAGAAGGGCCTACTAGGCTTCATCATTCTTTATGGGTGGAAGGGGTACTAGTATGGAAATGAAATATTGATTAGTTCATTATAGGGATTAAGTAAACGCAAAATCATTTGGTATAAAATTCTATCTTAATGTTTTAATTACTTTGTTTGATGGACACATCAGAATATATATTAACAAAAATAGGTATTCACTGATGTTAAGTCACAGAGTATACTGTTAGTAACTAACCGGAAATGAATTTGTAATAAGTGACAACTTGTCAAGTCTATATACAAACAAATACATGATAATTAAATTTTTGTCAGTTTTTCATGTACCTGTTAACCATCCTTAATTTTATTTCAGAGAGATCCTTGCACAAGCTTTATAAGCAAAGATGGATAGTGGCTAGCAGTGGAATCCAGGACGCGCGACACTTCGTCCTATTCGGGACTCGCCAACTGGATGTACCTGCATCTCAGATTTGATGTTCACTCTGGGACTCGAACCCAGTAACATTCGCTTCAAACACCAATGCGTTATCTACTTAGCTACTGAGTCCTGACGGGCACCTGCTTGTGCAATGGGGTGAAATTTAAATTCATTTGGTATTGTTTGTTTGAATCTTACCATTGATTTTCAGGACTGCAATTAATCAGTCTCTAATTGGCACATGTGCATACTGTGCGTATTGCCTCGATATAGCCTTAATTCACAAGCATTATAAGCAAAAATGGATAGTGGCTAGTAGTGGAATCCACGATGCGCGTTTCTTCCTATTAGGGACCCGTCAACTGGATGTACCTGCATCTCAGAGTGAAGATATATAATCGTTTAAATTAGCAACACAAACACATAGTGTACACAGCGCGCGTAAAAGTAATCAGATGCTTGTACGAGTGGAAAGCAATACTGATAAGGAGTGCTTGAAAGATATTTCTGTTAAATTCTACTTTATTTTCTCCCATGAAAAACTAAATCTTCAAGGTATGATAAATAAAATAACTGAGAAAATGAAAAAGTAAACTACTCAATCTTCATAGAAGCTACCACGCAGTTCTACTGAAAATCATACCCTCCGGTCTGACTGAAAACAAGTAATAACTGTGCTCAGCTGTTACTACTTAGCACCCTTACAAATACACCCATATACATTGTTATATAAAGGCGAAAATTGCAGAAATGCTTTTTAGTTGGCTAATGAATAAAAATAACCAAAATTTTCTTTAAGTAATGATGACTATATCAATACTGAGTTTCTGATAAAACTGAAAATTGTTTATGTTCATTCATGAACCGAATCACAACAATAATATACAGATTAGTTTAGTGTTTGATATCGTCTTCAGCAATACTGAGCCATATAAATGAATCAAATTATTTCACAGATTGGCAACTGAGTAATGACTAATATCATGTTAGTGTAGTCCTTTGGTGCTGATTGAATAATACCGAATAAACTATGTGTCAGTTTTAAACGATTTGGTCTTAGCACGAATTGTACAATGACAACGCCTCTGATTGTGAAATAAGGTGACGTGTGTTTTAATCCTACCGGGAATCATCATTTCCCTATTAATTACGGGTATAATTTGCAATGACCGATTGTTAACCAGAACAAAACCTAGATCAATCATCTGAAATCAAAACATAGAGCATGCGGCGTCAGGTTACACAGGCTAGTGCTCACAATTTAAATTGTAAGGTAGAAATCGATCAGCACTAAAGGACTAGACGTACATAACACTAGACATTACTCAGTGATTCATTAGTTTCAAGTTGCATTATGTAGTTGTCAGTAAGATTGGACCAGCATAAACTACTAATCCAAATGATATCAATTGATTTCTACTGACGAAACGACTTATGTTATTAATTGTAAATCAAACACATTAACTTCCAAGTCTACTGACTACAGGGTGTAATAAAACGAGTCTGATTCATCAGAAGCAAATAGCATTTTCAAGTATGAAAATAAGTTCGTTAATTAGTTTGAAACCTCAGCTAAACAAGGTTTCCTGTTTACCATTACTAACACTCTACCCTATTCAAAAGTTTATTAACTTAATATTGGTTCACCTTAATCTCGAATGAGGATCGAAATAGTAACAGTACATAGTAAATACTACCAATAAATTGGAAAGCTTAAGATTGTCAGTATGAAGTAATTTCCACAGTCGATCGCTGAAGACCAAAAAAATTCAGCGTATTGCATCATTTCCTTCAAGATTCCCGTATGTCACAACTTTTGCACGTATGTCCCAATTGCCTGACAAATAAAGTTATTAATTTTACTCTTGACTACTTGTGAGTAGTTCGAGAAAACAAACCTTATTTTCCAACGGTTTCTGAAAGGACAAATTAACTTGATTCAGCATTTTTTTTATTTACATGCAAATCTCTTACTTACCACTCGCCAGACCAAAGGAAAACAAAATAACCATTGAATGATTGTTAGGTGATCTTATAATTAAGTTGACTGGTGACTTATTAAGTTCAATATTGACTAAGGTATCTACTTTGAAGCTCAAGTGTCATAAGTTCGATATCATATGATGCATGCTATCAAGACTTTCTAAATGAAACCAAGACGGAACAGTTTGTTGTCACTCTTCAATTTTCCATAGTTGACTTTATCGGATATAAACCGAGAGTGAGGACTATCTTGGAATGTTTTGACTCATATAGTAACGTCTCTATTTTATCATTTTTACGTAATTAAGTTAACCGTGTTGTCTATTCTGTTTTAATTTCCATTTATGTTATGGTCAGTTTGGCGTCAAAAACAGAGATGAGTTGGATGGAATTTACTTTTGGTTTCAATAACCTTGAATGTACCTACTGGCTCACATATTTATTTTGTTGTTCTCATATTTAGTGTTACATCTTATAGGTTTATGGCCCTATTAATATATGATATGACGATGCCACCAATTAGAGTACAGTGAATTATTGACCGGACCAATGTCGTGTGAAACCCGTACAATCAGTCTAGAGTCCTTATTGGTCGTTGCTTCCCGCCTTGCTCTGTCTGTTAAGTCCAGAACACAATGGCAACCTCTGCTATATGAATCATTTATTTCAAACATACTGGGTTAATATACCAACCAAACAGAGTACATCGTACCATGAAATAGAAAATAACATTTGTATAAGATTCATCCAAATGTGGATGCGAATGTGTGAGACAGTAATTAATAGACTGGATATAACTCATGAATGGTAAATCGTATAATAATAGTTCATAGGTCAAAATAAAGCTTATAATAAGAGAGACACAAATATGAATAGTTTAGTTAGTTAATAATTATACAGTAAAAATATATCTATGGTATTAGACCATAAATAGATCCCGACAATTTACCATTCATTATTCTCATCGGGATATAACATTCTGGTAGTCCTTAGACACATGAAAATAAATTTAACTCATTCGTAGTTGAATAAAACAACTCAAAATACAATGCATACATATCCGTTTAGTATATTTCTAATTTTTTTATCAGTTTGATGGAAAGACCAAAAGGAGTGCGATATAAGTAAATTAAAAAGTCAGTCTAACTACTGACTTTCTAGACAAAGGGGACGAATCTGGTATGTTTCTCTGACATATTTTCCAACGTTCAACATCAACTTTGTGAATGTATATAGATATGTATGAAAATCTGGATGCACGAAGAATCGTAATGATCATAGCAACAAAAAAATAATACTGAAACTGTAAAATCGGATGGAAACATTAAATTTGAATTATGCACACATTCGACTGGTTGTATACTCAACAACAGTTACAATCACTACAATCATTCCACCCCTAAATATCATCCATCTCAACTTATAATGCTTGTAACTTAATGGATATATCGAGGCGATCCGCACAGGATGCACATATGCCAAATAGAGACTAATCAACTACAATCTTAAACATCAATGTGAAGATTCAAGTAACCAATACAATCAGTTTCCGATGGAAGGTGTTAACATATTTATGTCTATTTTAACTACTTATTTTTATTAAGTAGTAAGAAACAGATACGGCAAAATCAAGTTCGACGTAAACAATAACAAATTTTCAGAATGGGGATTTGTAGACAATGTTGACAATGTTTATGTATTTGCTTATCAAATTACTCGTCTGAGACAGTATTACATGATAATTTTTTATAGATTCTGCGTTTTCTCAGGGGGAAGAACTACTGAGGAGTCCCATAATAGGACGAAACGGCCGTCCGGTGCTTCCAGGTTTTCCCTGTTGGTCTAGCTTCAATTGATTCACGCTTTCAACTATGAAAATACTAAATCTCCACAAAAACCCCTTCTCATTTTTATTTTTTCCATAAATTGTCTCTCAGACTCCAATTCATCTGTAGGTGTATAATAAATATTCATCTGTTGGATTCAGCTTCTTCCCTACATAGAAGCATATCAGTTTTTAGTTATTTATAATAAAGTTGAATTTAAGTAAATAGACACTATCTTCTTATTACTGTGCTAACAGTATATATGTAGATTCACGGACTAACCATTATTAGACAACCACTGAAATGCAGTAACTATTAGACATCTGTTCTTTATCAATATGGGACTCTAAAGCACCATATATTCACAACCCTTATGGAGATCAAATTTAGGACTTTTTTCTCATGGGGAGCATCTAATCTGTAAGATCACAGAAGAAAAAAGTTAATAGTTTACGTATTGTGGATAACTGTCCCACACTCAATATAGTTAAACTCTAACAGTCACAGTTTCATAATGGAACTCCTAAAATTTTTTCTGTTAGTTGTTTACTAGTAAGCATACGCTTATTAGTGTTATATTCTAGCGAAGACATAAGTATGAGTAATTTCCGGGACCTATTAATGGACGATTATTCTATATATATTCTTATGGTCTAACTATTGAGTAATTAGATTGTGTATATCTATATTCGTCTTATTAGAAGCTTCATGTTGACCTATGAGTTATTACAGTACGATTTACTGTTCCCAAATTGTGCTCAGTTGATTGATTACTGTATCGCATGTTCGCAGCCACATTTGGCTTGATCTTGTACAAATATTATTTTCTATTTTATGGTGTGACGCCGTCTGTCTGTCTGGTATATAAACAGAGTATGCTTGAAATAAATGATTCACATAGGTTCGCATAGCAGAAGGTGTAATTGGTGTTCTGGACTCAATTGGAAGGACTAGGTGGACAAGGGACCAATAAAGACGCTAGATTGCTCATACTAGTTGAACGTCATTGATTTGGCACAGTACTAAGATTAGACAAGTCGTATTTCGATTGATGGATAATTCACATGATAAAAACTGGACATAAAATCAATAAGGAATTAGCATACATTCTATATATTTTTTATAAAGTCATAACAAATTGGTGACAGCCTTTATAAAGTCACAACAATTAGTACAACCGATTAAGTGCTTTCTGTGAAACCAAAGGTCCTGCGTTCCGTCATCGTTACGATCGTGGATGTTTACTTTTGAAGAGTCTCATATTGGGACAAAAACAGCCAACCAGTAGGTCTTACATTTTTATGATCATCTAACGGTAAAGTAAATCAATATAAGTAAACAATCAATACCATGTTTTCAATTTTTTTTTTATTCTTTGAGGGAATATATTTCAAAAATAAAATAAGATATAATAATTAATTATTATATTAATAAATAATAATAATAATCATTTTTGTTTATTTTTATGAACAGACAATGGATCATTCCTTTTATTTTTATATATTTAAAATAGGAATGAATTAACCATTGTTTCGAATTATGCATTGTTCACAGTTTATGATTTGTGTTTATTTTTTTTGTTTTAATTCATATTGATTTATGGTTGTCATGTTATTGATTATTAAGAGTTTTTAAATTATCCAAATCAATAAATCAATAAATAAATCAATAAATGAAATAATTAAACAATATCAATAATTAATTATTATTAAGTAATCATTAATCTAAAAAAATCATTAAAATTATGTAATCAAATATAAATATATGATGATGTAATCAATATATATTGATTATTACAGTTTTTTTGGTAATATAGATTTGTATAATATAAATAAATGATACACAATTAATGAGTAATAATTAAGTAGTATATTATGTAATGAAAGTTATTAAATTTAAATTAAGAAGTTAATGAAAAAGTGATTGATTTCAATAAATCAATAAAATATCTATTATTCTACATACAATATATGATTTTTTTTTGTTTTGTTTTATTATCTAAAAAAAAAAAATAATAACTAAATAGATAGACTATGATTTAAAACACATGGATACACATATAGGGAGGGGGTTGATAAGCATTTTTTAAGTTTATAATCATATTGTATATGGATACAAATATATATATTGGTCAATTCAATCAGGCACTAATTTCATTTGTAAGTGGAAATTGTTACACACACACACACACAGTTTTGTATTACAATATTAGAATAAAATTAGTTTTTGTTTGAAAAGAAAAAAAAACAAATAAATAAATGAGTGTTTTAATCAAGAATAAAAGAGTTCTTTCTTGGAATAATTACCACAGAATGACCAATATACTGACATAGATAGATAGATAGATAGACAGATAGATAGAGATGGATGGATAGACAGACTGGTAGATAGATAGACAGATAGATTGAATAGGTGGGTAGATAGATAGACAAACAGACAGATAGATAGGTAGATAAATAGACAGACAGACAGATAGATAGATAGACAGATAGATTAGATAGTTAGGTAGATAGATAGACAAACAGACAGATAGATAGGTAGATAGATAGACAAACAGACAGATAGATAGATAGATAGATAGATAGATAGATAGATAGATAGATAGATGGATGGATGGATGGATGGATGGATGGATGGATGGATGGATGGATGGATGGATGGATGGATGGATGGATGGATGGATGGATGGATGGATGGATGGATGGATGGATGGATGGATGGATGGATGGATAGATTGACTATAATTATGTCAGAATTACTTTGATGTGAATTGTATCGACATGATTATACATGTTTATATTGTTTAAAAGTAAATAATATATTTTTTTTTTTAAATGATAATCATCACATAAGAAGACATTTTTCACTAGCTTCTGAAATTATTTTTCCTGGAACTTCTGTTACTTTATTAGCCATATTTCTCATATTTTCTGGTAACATACCTAGAAATTATGATTGTAAGATTATATATATGTGAGAATATCATCAATGAATTGACAAAAATAATTTATCTACTGTTATTTGAGGAGATGCAGTCCCATCGTAGCCGGTGACCAACAATTGGTTCATACGCCATTTGTTCCCTCAGGATACTGGAGCCCATGTACACCATTGGCTTGGAATCAAGGTTTTCCAACTCTCATAGGTGGATGCGCCACCAACCCGATTAAAGCGCCAGACATTTGCTTTTCGTCATCTCAATTTCGTAAACAACACCCCCACCACGAGAAGGCTGTGAGTAGGACTTCCCTGACACAGGTTATATACGCGTGGCCATGTGAGAGCATTTCGAGAGGGAGGGTGACCCCTCCCCACTCTCTGCCTTACCAAGGCATTCGATAGTTAGAGACCATAGCCATTTAACTAGCTTTAGGAATTTGACATGATACACGATAGGACAAGGTGACAGTTTAGAGGTGGAAAAGATTTTTGAGTAGCTTTGATTATACACTGATATTGGAAGGCAAACAATTGAAACGATAGATAAATGTCCAGTTATTTCAGTCGAGTTTTTAAAGCCTCAGGATTTTTCATCTACAGTTCGATACTGAAACCATTAAATTTTAGTATTATGGATGAACATGATATCACTCATTCACTTTTAATACAATCTTTATTCAGTACCACTAGTCAGTAACTGTCTCATTTTCGATTCGATTAACTCAATAGTTCACATTCACTTTTGGGATTCTGAGTGGCTTAATGATACGTTCAATAAAATAGTTTTACAGAAAGAAATCTACGAACAATAGGCTCTCATAATATGGTCGTTTATTTATTGACCTTCTAGAGATGTTTATTCTTATAATTCTAGCGTTTGATATACTGGATCATTGATGCTAGTCTTCATGTAAACATTGATATATACCCAAGATAAATGTTTGTAGTCTTGCCACTCAATCCACGAGGAAGCATCAAGTTTGTGAACACTGAGGGTCATAATATAGCGACTTCTTAATAACTCTTTAAAGTTGAACTATTCTACTTCAGTGAAGAAATACCCCGTCTCAACTTTTATGTCTAGTTTCTGGTAGTCAGTTTTTATTAGGTTACAATAATTTTACTCCAGCCAAAACACTCGACTCCCTCTTTCCCTTATTTATTTCATTTACCGTTGAATATGATCTGTTTCCCTAAAATTACTGGAAATACACATTCTGATTGCGGATATATATTAAATTTCAATGAGCTCTAGAGAGTAGTATGGTGTAAATTATTCGAAAACCAAGAATGAAATATTAATAAAATGATCTTAATCTTATCCATTGTCTACTGTAAAACGTCTCGTAAGTTCTAGAATGATAGAAATACTTATTTTGGGGCATTTGCATTTCCACTCATACGCTTTAGTTGATAATAAATCCCCCCGTCATTTAATTTTGACAAATATTGTAGTATACTACTAACATACATATCAGTAGCACATTACAGATACATAAATTTACTTGTTAGAATGTTTTCATCGTCCGCTTCATTTGCTTCAGCCGCTAGTTCAGCTGGTGTTTTACGTTTACGACCAAGACGTCCTTCAGGACTAGAGAAGTCGAAATCAGCTGGAACCTCTTCTTCTTTTTTCTTAATACCATACTGTAAACATAAATGAATATATAGAAGAAATATGTCAAAAAGAAGAATTATATACGATAAATGATTACATAAATTGACATCAATTTAATCCCAAAAGAATTTCCCACTTTACCTTATTCATATAAGTTGTACTATTCTTAATTTTAAAAGTAAATTAAATTATAAACAATGATGGAAGAAAGTTAAACTTATGGCTAAAAATAAACAGAACCATTTGTTTCTCTTAACTGCTATGTGGTGTAAATTGTTATCGGATTTAGAGAAGGAATTTAAATCAAATTTATAAGCAAAGATGAATAGTGGTTAACAGTGGAATCCAGGACGCGTGCTTCGTCCCAATTGAGACTCGTCAGATGGATGTGCCCGCGTCTTAGAGTTGATGCTCACTCTGAGATCCAAACCCAGTACCTTTCGCTTAGAACGTCATCTCGTTATCCACTGATCTACAGAGTCCTAATAGCCATAAGAGACTGACCAGTTGCAGTCCTAAACATCAATGGGAAGATTCAAACAAACAATACTAAGTGAATTTAAACTTCACCCCATTGCACAAGCAAGTGGTTATCAGGACTAGGTAGCTGAGTGGATAATGCGATGGCGTTTGAAGCGAAAGGTACTGGGTTCGTGTCCCAGAGTGAACACCAATTCTGAGATACAGGTACATCCATCTGACAAGTCCCAAATAGGACGAAACGCGCGTCCTGGATTCCACTGCTAGCCACTATCCATCTTTGCTTACAATGCTTGTGAATTGAATAAAACATGTAAAAATCCGTAATATATTGTCCAATGGTTATCTACTACTTTTTCGTAATGGCTAAGATTGACATTTGAGCTAATGAAGATACAAACTACCTGAAACGTTTGTTTTTACGTTCCTCATTGTATCACACTAGCCTGTTATACGGAAAAAACTACGATTTAATGAACTGAATTGCTAAATAACGTTAATTAGGTCCGCTTTAATTTACAACCGTGGGACTATGGTATAGAATCATACTTAGAGGCTTCTGAATAAAATCTAGTTTAAATAACGAGACTCAATAAGAATACTAACCTAATGTCACCATCTGCGTTGTAAATGTTTTTAGAAAAGATCGGCTGAGACTGATAAATTAGTAGCTTTCAAATTTAACTTTCCTGCAAATCATTTTATTATTAGTGGTGTTTTGAATAACAAGTACTTCTGTGATTTACAGATGTTAAAATACATCTGAGTATGATTGCTAAATTGCTATCCATTTATGCCGATTACTTTGTGCTTAAACAACTGTTGACGTGAAAGATTTGGGATTTTTTGTGAGTAGTCAGAGCCATCAATATATTTATAGAGATCTATGATAGAAGCCACGGCTTGTGTAACTGTCAGCGACTCTAACCTATGATTTGTCTAAAGAACTGAAAAGAATGTTGAAGAATCTCACTGAACCACATGATTAATGTACCAACCCCAGAACATTCCTGGCCGAAATAAAAAAAACTAATACTAGACAATAGCGAAATAATAATCTCTTTCGAAGTCACAGCTCTAGTCATCTGAGTGGGTACGCCCTAGATATATAATATCATAACTGCTCAGCAAGAAAGGACTCTGAAAATGTACAGAAATGAAGTGGTCAGGTTCGATAGAATTAACATATCTGTACTTCAAAATGTATTTCCAATTCCATAGTTAAATTTACGAGCAGATCAAAGGGACTCCAATATGATCATGTATATTTAGATTACTACACAAAGACTCGAGGTGACATTTCCACCAATAATCAAACCAAAGATTTGGATACGTTGCATAGATGATCCTTAAGAGGGACAAACTTGATAATACACACAATTTTATCAACTATATTTCCGCAGTCATTGAATTTACAATGGAATAAATATCAGTAAACAAAATTCTGTTCTTCGGGGAATTAATCAGTAAAACAAATACATGACCTTTACAACTATAGGTATAGAGAGAGCCAAGCCTTACATTGAGCATTAAGTTATAGCGATCAAAAGCGAAAATTCAAGAAACGAGCTGTGTGAGATTTATAATCAGAAAAGTTGAAATCCTCTTCAGAAATCCAACTGTGTGAAAATTTGAAGAAACGTCTCTTCTTCTCCACCTCAGTCTTAATGTTTGTTTTCTCAACTTCGTCAAAAATTATCTAGTACGTCGGCACGCTAGAAAAAAATCATCCTCAGGAACAAGAACACAGAGTGTTCTATAATGTATAGAAAAAGATCTCAGAAACCGTGACATGGAGTTCGAAATCTCTTGAAATTAAAGTCAATCATAAGTCAAAATAGTCACTACTTCATTTTGTGTAAGCTGAAAAGTATAACTATAAAAGAAGACAATTTCAACACAATCGAAGAAAACATTCCACAAACTACGAAAAATATTTCGTTGGACAAAGTGAACTCCGTTTGTATCTACTCATACACGAACAAAATGTAGTGGTAAAAGTCTATAACATTATGTTACATGCAGATGTACCAGTGGATTAAGATAATCATGGACATGAATTCAATTTCAGAAAACATGAAGATTGTGAATCAATAAAGTTCCAAGAATTCGTGAAAATATCTGGAAACATACCAACCTACATACTGACATACATACAATGTACTAACTTACACAAAAATAGCCAATCAAACATATGGTTAGAGGTTAATCAAATAAAGGAGTTGAAATGCAGAGACAAATGATGACAACAAAATCTACGGAAACAATCAATCACGAATAAGGTCGTCATAACTAACTGATTTGATATATGTAGAATAATCAGAAGAGGTTTTGTGGAGACTGGTAGGTCCTGGGTTCGAATCTCTCGAGGCGAGGTCGTGGATGCGCACTGCTGAGGAGTCCCACAATAGGACGAAACGGCCGTCTAGTGCTTCCAGGTTTTCCTTGGTGGTCTAGCTCACGCTTTCAACTATTCAAATATGTGGGATAGCTAAAAAAAACTCACTTTTATATGAAATAAACTCTGAGGATGTTATTCAGAACAACAATGAAGGCTTCCCAATTAAGCCATGCAGAACAAAGAATACAATATAACTAGAGGAGTCTATATGAACTACGTATTTTTTCCACCACTTTAAAATCATAACTATTGGTTTCTTTATTCAAAACACTTCCAGTTAAATGTTGAAAAATTTATCATTAACTATGATAAATTTATAAACAGTGTGAGAACACTCTTTCATAGCAGATATTTAACTTTCTAATCAGAGTACTTATTGGCTAATAAGAATTTTCAAAGTTGAATGCGTGAGTCAATTGAAGCTAGACCACCATGGAAAACCTGGAAGCACTGGACGGGTTCGAATCTTGCGAGTGTGGGATCGTGGATGCGCACTGCTGAGGAGTCCCATAGTAAGACAAAACGGCCGTCCAGTGCTTCCAGGTTTTCCATGGTGGTCTAGCTTTAATTGACTCTTGATCTTACAGTTGGGTTCCTAATACCGGTTTCTTTAACAAGTCTGAATAGTTGTCTTATGTTGCCTATTGCCGCTGCCTTTTCCATCTCTCTTGCTTTCGCTACCCACCACTGCTCATGATCATTGCGTAGGCTTCTTATTAGCCTTCGCTTAAGCTGACTTCGCTCTTCGTTATGTTCAGAGCCAGGTGGGATGAGTTTTCGAGCATCTATCAGTGCGGTAGATGCTGCCGAGATCCATTGTTTCTCCCTAAACGTATGGTTTACCTTACTAGCGGATATCACTGCTGTTTCCACAGCTTTTCAGATGTCATTCCACGCTGCTTCGGGGTGAACACAACTTACATGTCTGCCTAACTGTTTTTCCAGTTGTTCCTGAAATATATTCTTAGCTTGCTTATCATTAAGTAGAACCCTTAGAGGCTTCCCTGCAGTGTCTTTCCTACGTCCAGTAAGACGCAGACAGATACGTGCTCGTACTAGAGCATGATCTGAATCTAATCATGTGCTCCAGAATGAGTGACAGTCTTCTATCGAGCCCCTCCATCGGTGGCTGATAGCGGTGTGACCTAATTGGGTCCAAAGTTGGGACGAATTCGGAGGTTGCCATGTCAAAAGATGTTTTTCCTTATGCTTAAAGTTAGTATTTGCAAGAAATAGGCGATTATCTGATCACAGCTGCAACAGACGGTCGCCATTATCTGTCCTTTTAGCCACGACACCATAAGATCCACCCAGGTTCTTTCCCTTTCACTTAGTTTACCTA
>NW_017386017.1:698026-790769 GCF_000237925.1 Schistosoma mansoni | reverse complement strand
ACGGGTTCGAATCTTGCGAGTGTGGGATCGTGGATGCGCACTGCTGAGGAGTCCCATAGTAGGACAAAACGGCCGTCCAGTGCTTCCAGGTTTTCCATGGTGGTCTAGCTTTAATTGACTCTTGATCTTAATTATATGAAATTACTCAAATCTCCACAAAACCCCTTCTGATGATTAATAAGAATTGAAGAAAATTCACAGTCTTTTTGAAGATCATATATGGTTGTCAATCTAGCATAGTTATAGTACAAAAAACCAACCACTATGTAATAAATGTGATACTATACAACAAAAGATCACCTACTTTGTCTCTGATACCTTGACGCATTACTTCTCGTTCTTCTTCCATTTTACGATGTTTAGCTTCTCGTTTTTCTTCTGCCTCACGTAATGCAGCTTCAACTTCTGGATCAATTTCTTTACGTCCACCTAAAACACCTTCACCTTCATCTTTCTTATCACCTAATGCACCTTGAAAATTGACATAAAACAAGAAACAGAAAATTAGTTTTATGAACAATGAGAAACCAGAAGGCACTGTTTTGGACAGTTGTTTAGTCCTAGTATAAGACGCCACAGAAGTAAGTATCCAGTGTCTCAAAGGAAATCGAACCCAGGAAATTCAGGTGTCGCAGTGGACACTTAATTTTTGATCATTGAGCTGGTGTCCAATGGTTTACATATTTCGCTTCAACCAATTAGAGATATTGTCAAACATATTGTTTTCGGTTAGTACCTTAAATCAGTTCATAATTTCAATAACATTCAATGATTGCACAAACCCTCATACTTATAATTGTCAAGTACTCACTAGAGGCTGAATTCGGGTTGAAATTTCTGGAGTTCTAATACGAAGTTGGATCCAGTTGAAGTTTTATAATCCGCAATGTGAAGCAGCCTTAAAAAGGAACTTATATGAACCATTTTTAATAAGTTGGATTTTTGTACATTAAGTCGATGACTACACGGAATAACTGTTGACTTATCAATGTTGAGGTTAGACGCAGTGTGATCGATTGGTGAAGTAGTAAACTATCACTGACTGAAATGGTTGGGAATTACGTTACGTATGTTGTATTGTATAATCGGATTCCCTGTCGAAAATTATACCACTACTGGGGGAGTTCAGAATCTTTGCAGAAATCTTTAGCATCCATTCACAATTGATTTTACCCAATCAATTAGCCATGAACCCAAATGACAACTTAAACAGACTGTTTGTTTTAACACTACACTTATTCAAAACAGAAATGCTTACCCTTCACTGAATCCAACTGATTTCCAATTAGTTGTTTTGCAATGAAACTTGCCATTTTTCAATGATACTTGTGTTAGGGAATGTCCGTTGAATATTTGATCTTCTTGTTCTAGTTTGATTTGTGTCTGTACTTTTTAGTTTAATTCCACAGTTTTTGATTTCTGTGGCATTTAGTTATAATGCTAAAAAGAACATAATTTCAAATGATCTATGTACATGATGTGTGAAAACTGCTAAATATTATTATCACAAGGGGGTTTTGTGGAGATTTGAGTAATTTTATATAATTAAAATCATAAGTCAATTAAAGCTAGACAACTAAGGAAAACCTGGAAGCACTGAACGGCCATTTCGTCCTATTGTGGGACTCCTCAGCAGTGCTCATCCACGATCCCGCCTTGCGGGATTCGAATACAGGACCTACCGGTCTCTCGCTTCCAGATTTTCCATGGTGATCTAGCTTCAATTGACTCATGGTCTTAACTATATAAATATTATTAGTTCACATCTCAGACTTTGACAATCAGTGAAAATAAAGTACTGAATAGTATGAAACTCCTCATCGGTGAATACCCATAATCCTAATGTTGATCTACTCCAAGACCTTCAGGTCTTATAATAGTCTTCTAACCTTTAACCAATGAACCGGCATCTAACAGTTTACATATATCATTCAAATAAATCACAATATCAGTCGATTATTTCTGTGTCCTTAGTGGGTAACCGCTTCACCCTCAACATAGTTGAATTTCATTGCTTAACAAGTTATATAAATTATAAATAATTTTAAAAATACACTTAGTATTGTTTGTTTGAATTTTTCCAAAGATGTGTTAGGACTGTAACTGGTCAGTCTCTTATTGACCATATGTGCATACTGTGCGTATTGCCTCCATATTGCCTGAATTCACAAGCATTGTAAGCAAAGATGGATAGTGGCTAGCAGTGGAATCCAGTTTGACGCGCGTTTCGTCCTATTCGGGACTTGTCAGCTGGATGTACCTGCATTTCAGAGTTGATGTTCACTCTGGGACTCGAACCTAGTAACTTTCGCTTCAAACGCCATCGTGTTATCCACTCAGCTGCCGAGTCCTGATAACCACTTGCTTGTGCAATGGGGTGAAGTTTAAATTCACTTAGTATTGTTTGTTTGAATCTTCCCACTGATGTTTTTTTAATGTTATTTGATGTTATTTTAAAAATAATTTCTATGACAATAATAAAATTATATGAAAAGAAAGAACCAATTTTCCTTACTGATAAGTAAAAATAGGGAGAATGTGAATATAATCAGTAATCCAATATTTTAATTGTTTAAAGCACGAGTTTATTTCTATAGCTGACTATATCTATAGCATGTGAAGATTCCCAGTTGCATTAAAACACCGATTATTAAATGCATGTAGAGAATGAGACTACTGAGTACACAAATCTTCGAACTTCAGTGATCCAGAAGATTCATCCAGATATTCAATGAACGCTTGACTTGACCATTTACCCACCGAAGACAATGGAAAACGGTTGCTCAGTATCGCGTATTTCTTAAAGTTAGAGATGCAAATCATTAGATACTGACTCAGTGGTCTAAAGGCTTAAAGCTAACCTCAAGACCTAAAGATCCTGACTCCTATCCTCAGTCAAGTGGTGGATGAACATTTGACAAGAGTTCATTACTAGTGTAGAGAACAAGAAGACGAGTGGGGACAATCGAATGTATATCTCAGTAATATATGAGAACCATATAGTAAACAGTTAATTTGCAAACTACCAATCAGTTGTCTCAATCTTGCATGTTCCTTCCGCAAATATCAGTCCAATATACCCAACAACTACCACAACACCATATAATCTAAAAAAATTAGATGTTTGAGGACGAGGCCGAAGGTCCTGAGTTCTAGTCCCGCGTACAGGGTCATGGACGCTCACTACTCACAAGTCCCATACTAGGACGAAATGGCTTCCAGGTTTCCAATGGTGGTCTAACATTCATTGATTTATGATCTCATTTGAAAAAGAATATATTAGGTTCCCATCTAATAAGTAGATTTGTATTTTATTGAAGTTACCGGTACACGTACTAAGGGTCTAATGATAGGAAGTTAAATTCAATAAATTCATACTCAAAGTTTTTAGTTATGTAACATATTTGTTTGTTGACAGTGTCTAGAAGTACTTGTGTATTAATAAAGGTTAGTGATCTTTTGAGTACTCTTATTCATAATGTATATGAAATCACTCTGATGTCACTTTGTTGTCTCTACAGTCAATAATAAATGGTAAGTACAAATAAAGTTATAATAATATTAATAATAATAATAATAATAATAATAGCAATATGCTATTCCCTGTAAACAATATACAATTGGATAAAGTACAAATACATTCACTAAACTATGTTGAATAAAATAATTAAATTCTGAAAAATTTTTTTTTTGTTTTTTTTATGATACACCCACTCGATCATGTGACATAAACAAATAGATGAAATTCAATTGCCTACACTAACAACAGTTACGGGGGGAAATAATAGTTTGCCTACGATCGATAAATAAAATGTTAATTATCAGAAGGGGTTTTGTGGAGATTTAGTATTTTCATAGTTGAAAGTGTGAGTCAATTGAAGTTAGACCTGGGTTCGAATCTCGCTCGCGAGGCAGGATCGCGGATGCGCACTGCTGAAGAGTCCCATAATAGGACGAAACGGCCGTCCAGTACTTCCAGGTTTTCCATGGTGGTCTAGCTTCAATTGACCCACGCTTTCAACTATGAAAATAAAATGTTGAAAATACTTATCATATACTTATCAAATAAGACGAAACGCAAGTTAAACTAGATTCCACTGTTAGCCACTATTCATCTTTGCTTATAATGCTTATGAATTAAGGCAATATGGAGGCAATACGCACAGTATGCACATATGGCCGATTAGAGCCTGACCAGTTACAGTCCTAACACATCAATGGGAAGATTCAAACAAACAATACTAAGTGGACTTATCATATTTCGGTTTTAGTTTTTGTATGAATATATGTATTTACTAGAACACAGTACCGTTTGAATGATAGCCACTTCATGAAACATTTTACATTCAAGAGCATTATAATCATTAACTTTAACTATGTAAATATTTGAATGTAATTTTAGTCACGACCTGAAATAAAATCTAGAAACAATGACTATCAAAGAGTGTTAAACAACTGACTCCTGTTGGAGTTAAATGTTAGGAAACCTCGTCTGACAGGTTTTGTACTAACTGGCACTCGCTAACAAGGCTTGTCTGTAATATTGAAGGAATGAATGCTTCTTTTTAGGATTCTGCAATGTGTTATTTTGTCCATACCTATAATAAGTTAAATTAAATACTGAATGTTCCTACGTTTTTATAAATCTCAAATTGTCATCACTATAAACTGTAAAATCTGTCAACAAGAACCACCATAATATATATCTGGATAAACTTAACAATCAGGTCGTGAATCTATTCAGTGAGAATATTTTCGAATTGCTTCACAACATGTCACATTAATTATTATTACAGGAGTTATTTAATCAGTTTTTACGTGTTTTAATCAATTTCGAAAGTTACACATTAACACCATTGGATGCTGGCTCAATGTTCTAGCAGTTAAGCGCTCTGGTGCGAAACTGGTAGATCCTGGGTTCGAATCTAGTGAGGCGGGATCGTGGATGCGCACTGCTGAGGAGTCCGATGATAGGGCGAAACGGCCGTCCAGTGCTTCCAGGTTTTCCATGGTGGTCTAGCTTAAGTTGACTCATGATTTCAACTATGAAAAATACTAAAGTCTCCACAAAACCCCTTCCAATTTTGAAAGGTCAATTCTGTACACTATTAGGTCAATAAAGTCTACTCAAATTGTTGAAACAAACACGCTTAGGATTTAAAATTTATTTCCATCTCAATCCATATTCATATTATTGCTTACCGTATTAGACAATTTAAATTACTCAAACCAAATATACGAACTCATGAACAACTTTTAAATCAATGAGTTCAATAAAAACCAGGAGTTTAATAAATAATCGTCTTTTTCATAGCTGAAATCATGAGTCAGTTGAAGCTAGACCATGATGGAAAACCTAGAAGCACTGGACGGCCGTCTCGTTCTATTATGGGACTCCTCAGCAGTGCGCATTCACGACCTCGCCCCGCAAGTTTCGAACCCAAGACCTACCAGTCTCGCGCCAGAGCACTTAACCGATAGACCATTGAGCCGGCTTCCAACGGTGTTCATGTCTAACTTCAACTGATCTACGAAGTTTGAGCAACCGTTCACCAATTGTCTTCAGTGAGTTGTTATCTCACAAACAGACGTGGTCGAACTCCACTGGTCACTGCTTCTCATTAGAAATCCAGGGCATGTATCTTGAAGTCAGTCACTAGTGAGCATATGCAAATTAAAGTCCACTTGTTAGTAATGAAGTGTTAAGATCTATATACAATAACTTCTAATGTATCATACTAATGAGTTCGGACATAGTGAATCAATATTTTAGCAAACCGACAACTCTATTGTTGTTTCTATCAAATCGATTTCGGTTGTTTAAAGATTCCTATTTTTTTATCCAATAAATCGATTTCAGATGCTTTCAGTAACCGCATAAAACTGAAACTGACTATTATTGATTTCCCAAACACACATATACTGATTATGTACATGGTGAGATATATAAATTGTACTATATTGTTCCTTGGTATTTTAGCTTAATAATCCTCCTAACTATGTAGTGGAATAATGATAGAAGGTACTTATGAATAATTACCTGACCTTGGGTTATTTTAATCAGAATTTCTAGAAAGAGGTAAATTCATGTGATCACAAGAAGGTGTTGTAAAAAAAGAATACAGTAACGGAGCAATAGTAGATTATTTGTTTAGTGGATAGTGTAACCAGTTCAAAGTATCACATTTTTGTATGAGGGTTATTAATATCAGGTGATTACTGAGACTGAAATAAGAGGACTGTAGGCAAGAACCTGAATACAAATGGTTGGAAGTTGTATGCTTAACTACTTTTCTCTATTGATTAACTAATAAAGTCAATAGTCAATGCAAAGTATTACTGTGTAACTCAGTTAAGAACACTCACATAATAACGTACCAATAGCTTTCAAATAATAATAAGGTTGAAAGAAAATAAACTGGGTTATTTCATGGAGAATTGTGGGACTTATCACTTAAGCTACACTTTAAATACAGTTTACATGAAACATTGACATTATAAAGATAACTACTGAAAATAAAAATGTACTACTGAAAGACATCAGTAATTGAAAGGCGTTTACACTGATCTACAGATTTTACTAAACAGATCAGAATAATTTGAATGCTGGACGGCTATTCCACTTGCACTCTCTTCAATACACTAGGTACTAAAGAGAAGTTCGTGATACTTTATGATCGTGTTAATCTATAATTTCTTCCAGAAAAATTATAAATCCATTGGGTTCAATTTAGTCTTTAAACCAATAGTTGAGTATTGTTCAAAACTTATAAATATGAAAGTAAATAGCCCTTCTAGAACAAAATCAAGTATTCATCACTTATCCTTCAGATAACCTTCTATATCTGTAGATCAATATTCAAAGTTAATCTTTAAAAGTTTCATCTTCTTAAACGGTACTGCCAAAAAAAAATTACAACTGTAACCATCAAGCATTGTAAGCAAAGATGGATAGTGGCTAGCAGTGGAATCCAGTTTGACGCGCGTTTCCTCCTATTCGGGACTCGTCAGCTGGATGTACCTGCATCTCAAAGTTGATGTTCACGCGCATCCTCGATTCCACTGCTAGCCACTATCCATCTTCGCTTACAATGCTTTTGAATTAAGGCTATATCGAGGCAATATGCACAGTATGTACATATGGCCGATTAGAGACTGACCAGTTACATTCCTAAACACATCGATGGGAAGATTCGAAAATAAACAATACTAAATGAATATAATCATCAAAATAGCCTGAGAAACTTTTTCAAAATAGAAGTTAAACTATCGAAATATCTACTTACTAATCATGATGATATGCTTACCCAAAAAATTAAAAATTAGTTCCTGTTTCATTCACAATATTTACCTCTTTTAAACTCTGGGGATATTTTTTACTTTTTTTCCCCTAGTAAATATGGTATGTTCTATGATAGGTAGTTGATTATATATATGTTAATATGTATGTTTTTTCTTCCTTCTTCTGAGTTCTTTGCATAGATTGATACGTATTCCTGTTTATCCTTATAGAGAAAGAGAGAGAGAGAGAGAGCATTCAATGTTAGATTAGATTCATTAATATATATTAAACTGGGCAGAAAATCCTATTCCTCATTGAATAGCCTATAAGAATGAAGTTGGTCTAAATAGGAAACATTTTTAATAAACCAATCATTATGAAATGTTTTTTTTTTACCTTAATCAGTCAATATATAAGAAATATATGAGGCTGAATTTGAGTTAAAGCTAAAGTACCCTTTTTATCAATAATTTATTATATCGGTCTGAAAGGTAGGTAATATAAGTGAATAGGAATATATAGTAACATATTGATGACAAGTTTGTCTAAACTATGTAATGCTCTTATTTTTTTTCTCCTTTACTCCTGTTTATGATCCTAAAAGTGTTGTATATATAGAAATTTAATAAGTAGTATGAATGTTCTGTTTTACTATAGTGCTAGTAGGCGATCTATGTTCCTCCTCCACGAGGGGTAACAGACGTAAGTAAGTAAGTATAGTATAATATTGATTATATTTAAACCTGAAAATCAATCTACCAACTAACATGAAATTTACTGTAACTAACCAAATATCTTTTTTGTTACATAATTTAACATTAAATGATTATAGTATACTAAAAATAATCATAATTTATTCTCATAGTTGAAAACGTGAGTCAATTGAAGCTAGACCACCCGGGGAAACCTGGAAGCACTGGACGGCCAAATCGTCCTAATGTAGGACTCCTCAGCAGTGTACACCCACGACCTCGCCTCACGAGATTCGAACCCAGGACCTGCCAGCCTCGCGCGCGAGCACTTAACCGATAGACCACTGAGCCGTCATTCGATGGTGTTTATGTCTAACTTCAACCAATCCACGAAGTTGATTCGTAATGTTAGATTTATGAAGTAAGAAGTCTTTATCATACATTTCGAAATGATGTGAACCTATTATTAAATTATAAGAAAATCTAATTAAAGCGCTATCCAGGAAATATCATGTATGCATGATCCAGAAGTTAAGTTTGAATAGACAGTTTTTGGGTTCCAAGTCACAGACCTTAACGTATGCTATCATCTAGACTACGTGGAGATCTCTTAAAATATTTCCGTCGACGAGATTACTTGATGGTTGTCGATTCCTGCATCATGTTTGGCCACCGTATTGTTATCCTAAGAAATCTTTGACACCAAATCCTTAAGCAGTTCCACAACAAGCACCCAGGGATAAGTAAAATGAAGTCATTAGCTCGGAGCTATGCATGGACCATGATGTAGAACAAAAATGTCGCAAAGAATGTGGCAAAGAATACACGCTGATTTCGCCAGTCCAATAAAAAGCAGGAATTATTTGGCTGTTGTCGATGCTTTCACAAAATGGCCAGAAGTATATGACATGCCGAAAATGACATCAGAGAGTACAATAGGAAGATTGTCAGGATCGTTTGCTTGTTTTTGGGGCTCCAGAGATTTTAGTGACTGACAACGGCACTCAGTTCATGTCATCTGTTTGTAAACGATTATGCAATGAAAATGGGATAACACGTCTACAGCCTCCTCCGTACCATCCTTAGACGAATGGCCGAGCAGAAAGATTCGTGGATACAATAAAAAGAGCTTTAGTCAAAGGGAGAGGAGAGGGTATCCCAGAACAAGTAATCAGCGAGTTCCTAATGTCTTACAGAGTTACCCCTAATCCGGCAGTACCAGAAGGAAAGTCACCAGCCGAGTGTATGTTCGGAAGGAAATCTCGGACAGTTTTTAGCAGTATGCTGCCACCCAGGAAGACAAATAAACCCACGAATTAGTATCGTACGGTCACTCGTAGCTTCCATGTGGGTGAAAGGGTACTTGTTAAATCGTATCAAGGTGAAAGGAAGTGGGAACCAGGTGTTATAGAACGTCCGATCGGAAGTGTACTGTACCTAGTCTGGGGGAATGTCGGAACGTGTATAAGACACGTAAATCAAATTCGAAGGGACGGCAGAACATTGATCCCACAAAACCGACTACTTTTTCAATTGCTCGTGGATTCATCTCGAAAAAGCCCTCAGGCGCGCAAATGTAGAAGAGATAAACGACTCAAGGGCAAAGCAGTACAACCTTTGAGAGTGATGAGCCTCAAGAGGAATGTGGTAACCCAGTTTCAGGTGGATCCGAGAAAAAAGTCTTGCACAACAGATTTTAAAGGAGGGATGTGTGAGGACGGTCCACAGGTGAACTTGAGGAAGCTCTAAGAAGCTCAGAAGGAGCCGAACACATTGGATCCAATCAGCTTTTGGAAGAGTGTTCCAGAATCACTACGTGTAGCTTCCCTATTGAACAATGCTAACAACCCCCTGTGTGCGAATTGGATAACTATAATGATGATTTCGTTTTTACTATAAACTACAAATACCTGATAGTTTTGTACCATAATTGACACTGTGTTGGGAAAGACATTCCTACTGATTAGTCTTCTGTCTTCTCTCTTGCGACGTTGCGGGTTCGATCATTCAAGTAGTCTAGCAGTGGGCGGCATAGCAAGAATCAGAGCTCTAGATATAACACTCAGAATCAAGAGTAGATATATACTGAAACATTCTAATAGGTTTCCTAAACATATCCACTCTGGTTATCAAATTATCACATCTAATAGCTGAATTTGGAAAGAGCTATTGAGACAAATTACGGATTTCAAGTTCTAATACTGTCATAGTTTAGGTTTTTCTATTCCAACCATAAGTTGTGTGTACGAAATCTCAGTCAAAAGCGAATTCAAACTAAGAATAAAAAGAGTTGTTTAGTCCTTTCTCGTTTTTAATAATTTTCCAGCTATTTTTGGTTTAATTTGAAGTCTACACAGACTCCTTGTCTGATTGATTGTCATGTTGTCAGTAGTTTCTAAATTTCAGGTGAATTCTTTGAACTTCTTAGGATAACCCAAGTTTTATAAGTTCTATAAACTATTGTTATATGATTTACCATTCTTGAATTATCCCTAGTCTATTAATTACTGCCTCCCACATTCACAGCCGCATTTGGCCAAATCTTGTACAAATGTTATTTTCTAGTTTATTGGTGCGATGCGGTTTGTCTGTTTGGTATATAAACTCAGTATGTTTGAAATACAATGATTCATACCACAGAGGCTGTTATTGGTGTTCTGGACTTAACTGGCTGGGCTAGGCAAAAGAAGGACCGATACGTACTCTAGACTACTCGTACGGTTTTCGTATATCACTGTTCCAATCGATAATTCGCTGCTCTCTGATTAGCGGTCTTATCACGTCATACATTAACTGGGCATCCACTCGGCCACAAGCTATAACAAGTTTAAACAAATAAATTAAGAAATTTTGAAGGGTTCAATTCTTCAAATTTATGTAAAATATAAAAAAAGGAATACAATTTTGTGGTTACATTCAAATTTAAAAACTTTAACAATATTCATTTATGATTTGTTTAAATCTTCTTCTTCTTGTTTTTCCCCAAATTGATATGTGATTATCATAAACAAATGTTCAATATTCAATAATAGGGATACTTGTATTCAGTTTTTTTTAGTTGTCAAGGCCCTTTTTAAATCAAACGTTACGTGTATATGTGCATGGATGTATGTTGTTGTTTTTTTAAATAGTTACCAAGTAATCATTTCTTTGAGATTCATATAATTTCTGATAGAATGTTGATTTTGAATAAAAAATGGATGCTAAATATTTATTTAAAAACATTCCATCACGATCAGCTATAGTAATTAATTGTTTCAATGGTTCAGCGGTTTGTTTTAATGCTTCACGAAATTTATTGAGTAAAATCTTTAAGTAGTCATGGTAATGAAAAGAAAAAAAAAGGAAACACAAAAAAAATTTAGTAGAGTTTAATGTCATGAAACGAGGGTAACATTCAATTTTCAAGCAATAGTCTATCAATATCTTTCAACTTTGAAATGACGTAATTTCATTTCAAGGACTTTTGTAGATTAAAAAGAAAACATTTTGTAAACAACTACTTTAGATTGTTAGCAAAGATGGATAGTGGCTAACAGTGGAATCCAGGACGCGCGTCACTTCGTCCTATTTGGGACTCGTCAGGTGGATGTACCTGCATCTCAGAGTTGATGTTCACTCGGGAAATCAAACCCAGTACCTTTCGCTTCAAACGCCATCGTGTTATCCACTCAGCTAATGAGTCCTGATAGCCATAAGAGACTGACCAGTTGCAGTCCTAAACATCAATGGGAAGATTCAAATAAACAATACTAAGTGAATTCAAACTTCACCCCAATGCACACCCCAATGAAATCTTATTTTCGATCTCTTTAAGTTCCACTCCAACTTACATGTTGAAACTTTTAATATTTGAACTACGTCCCAAACCCGGTATCAGATATTAATAACCTCTGGAATCCCCTACCATATGGTGCATGCTGTATTTCTAAAACTTGCAAAACGAACTCAACTGTGACTATTTACTGAACCATATCTAATTAACTTAAAGAACCAGGATGATTTACTCTTTAAGTACCAGAAGAAACGTTCCGCACTTTTATGGTTGCAGTTCACTTGTAGCAGTAAGCCAGAAATCACCTCAGGTACTTCGTTTATATGTTTTTTTTTCAGTTAAATGAGAATGTAAAAATTAGGAAGAATAACTATACATACTATTGGCTACTTCTACCACCTGTCCACATTCACAACGAATGGAACCTTGGTGAATATAAAAATGAGTTTCATTGTTATATCAAAACTGAATGGTAAAGGACCACTATTATCCACTGTTATCAGTAATCATCTATAATACCTTTCTCATTTGATCAATTCATCAATATTGATTACTCTCGATAAATTTAATCTCAATAATTAAAAACCTTTTAAGAGATGGAAACTGATCGATGAAGGATTCTCAAATCTACCTTTATAGTTTTTTTCATTTGTTCAGCCTTTCTAACATTCCTAAACAAATATTTGATAAACAAAGGAAGGAAGGAATTCTTCTCAACTTTCTTAGACAACACTCATTGATTCGACAAATATTATTTAGAGAATGTTAAACAAAAACAGAACTCATAAACCCGCATTCATCTATATCTATCTATCTATATTTGTATGTGTCTTGTGCTTCTGTAACTAGTAGTGACCTTAGATGACCTTACATATATGTCGATTCGTTTTCTACAGAATATAGGTGTCAAATTTATAGATGTCAAGTCTATTTTATTCAAAAATTTGTAAATCTTAAAAACAATGATGTACCATTATTTGTTAAATAGTTTTAAATTGACTTGTACAATTTGTTTTTTTTTGATGGAGTTTTGTTCTCTGAGCTGGATGGTTTGGTCGTGGAGCTTTCATCGTCCTTCTGAAGGACATCATTAACGCAAACTTCGAGTAGAAGTGAAGTGTTTGAATTTCTCCACATGTGGTTCACAGCTTGTCTTGTGCACCTTGATGTTGTAGCACTAACGGGAACACTAACGTACAATTTGTCAAGAGAAATCTCAAGAATAGAGAAACATTTAGTGGGTTCGTCGAACCATTCCATCAAATCCACCATACTATTCCTTGATCAGATTAAGAACATTCAAATCAACGACGACGAGCTAATGATATCTTTCGACGTAACGGCGCTATTCATTTCAATTGAACCAAGCTTAGCAAAAGAAACTCTATCCTTGCTTCTAACCAACACAATATCGAGGTGCACAGGACAAGCTGTGAACCATATGTGGAAAAATTTAAACACTTCACTTCTACCCGAAGTTTGTGCTGATGATGTCGTTCAGAAGGACGACGAAAGCTCCACCACCAAACCAACCAGTTCAGAGAACAAAACTCCATCAAAATCATCCACCTGAGCTACAAATCTTCTCCACCATGACCTGTACAATATTATTATTTCATCTAATGTTTGATGTAAAGTAAACAAAAGAAAAAAGGGATTTGTGTTGATTGTTTGATTGAAATTGTAATTTTTATCATGACTTAACCTCAGATCAAGAGAATAATCAAATAAGAATAATGATAGATCATAAATTGACTGAAGTTAAAAATGAAGGTTATTGAGAATCGTAACTGGATTATGATTATAAGCAAAAATAGATTTATGCTTCATTGCCGAATAATTACACTTTTTCACTACACTTCCAATTCTTTCAGTTGTCCCACCTCACTTTTTTCATTTATACTTAATTAATAATTGATCTTAATAATTGTAAAATTCTCTAATTTCTATATCAGCCCTTAATTGCGCTAATCAGGTTTAATTCATTCATATATGGGCACTGCTGAGGACTCCCACAACGGCCGTCCAGTGCTTCCAGGTTTTCCTTGATGGTCTAGCTTCAATTGACTCATGATTTCAACTATGAAAATATTGAAATCTCCACAAAACCCCTTCTGATCATTCATATATATTGTGTTCTTCGATTAATCCGGTGTTAATTTTAATCACATGATCTATGAAATAATAACGTCAATCGATGTATTCGATCATCTTCTGATGAATATTATTATTATTTCGATAACCTCACTGGTCACTATATTTTTACTCATAAAATACACTATTTTAACTAACTTTGCCTAGGACGGAGTTCTATGAAGAATGCTGGTAGGTGGCCTATGCTCCTCCATGAGGGATAACAGGCGTAAGTAAGTTTATGAAACTAACGATTTGGATAGAAACAGCTGATCAATTTTCTTTATATTTTCTATAAAGGAACTTACAGTATAATCGATTTTTGTGAGGAGTAATAATTTCCAAATTAATTAACTCTCATTCATTTATTAAATAAGAATTATTTAAGTAAACTATCTACATCCAACGTTTAGCCTGGTAATTTGGTCCAAGCTTATCCTTGAAAAAGCTGGGACCAAACTATCAACATGTTTTTATTCAATTGTGAATATTTGTCAATGTCATTGATCGTTTATTTCAACGGATCACAATCATTGTAGCACTTTTATTAGTTCGATCATAAAATGGTTAATTACTGAGGTAATAAGACAAATTTATAACGAATTTAAATGATGTAGGATCTTATTTTTCTCAGCATCATCATAAATTTGGAAATGTTTTTGTATTTTTATATTGTTGAAATCATGAGTCAATTGAAGCTAGACCACCATGGAAAACCTGGAAGTACTGGACGGCCGTTTCGTTCTATTGTGGGACTCCTCACCTGTGCGCACCCATGATCCCTCCTCGTGAGATTCGAACCCAGGACCTCGCGCGTAAGCGCTTAACCACTAGACCACTGAGCCAGCATCCAACAGTGTTAATGTCTAACTTCAATTGACTCATAATTTCAACCATATAAAATTACTAAAATCTCCACAAAACCCCCTTCTGGAAATGTTTTTGTATGTTTGTGTTTTTACGTGTGCGTGTGTGTGTCTATGGCTGTAGGCAGTTCATCCAATTTAATACAGTTGTAATAAATGTAACAAAATTTAATATCTACCGGTTGTAAGATAAACCAATTACATATAAACCGGAAGGATTGGGAATATAAAAGTATTGGATTAGGACTTTTGGAGACAGTTTTTTAACTTAATAAGAAAAAAAGAAAACAATTAGATATTAGAATGAAGGTTTGTGGAGATTGTAGTGTTTTTATTAGTTGAATTTATGAGTCGATGTAAGCTAGACCACCATTGAAAACCTGAAAGCACTGAACGGTCGTTTCGTTCTTGTATGGGACTCCTCAGTATTGTATATCCACGATCATGGATTGATTGAAGTTAGACATAAAGTCCATTGGATGACGGATCAGTGGTCTAGAGGTTAAGCGTTAGCGTGAGAGACCGGAGGTTCTGGATTTGAGTCACACATGAGGGATCGCGGATGCGCACTGTTGAGGAGTCACAGACTAGGACAAGATTGACGTGCAGTGTTTCCAGGTTTTCAATGGTGGTCTAGCAAACATCAACTTATACTTTCAACGATTAAATTTAGATATTAACATACAATTCAACATTTCTCCATTCCATGTTAAACGTAACCCCTTAGATATTTTTTCTGAACCCATGTTTATATCTGAGTGATATAATAATTGTACAAATTTCAATAGGTTAACTTTGAAAAAATTCAAAGATGATGTTGTCATCAAGAAATGACTTTAGTTGGGAAAGTATTGGTAATCATGACAATTGTTTTGTTCTGCTTTAGAACTAATCAACAGTGTGCTTTTACAATTACACTCACAGTAGAATTCAGGACTTTCAGGTTTCGCTTCTCTCATGATTGCATTAAGATATTAAACCTGTGAGCTATGAACTTTATCTGGTATAGAATAAAAAATTTGTTCCAAATGGTGTTAAGACGACTGTTTAATACTATTCATTTCATAATAAATCTTGAACTAACTTCATTTTCAAATTTACTTAGTATTGTTTGTTAGGATCTTCCCATTGATGTTTTTAGGACTGCAACTGGTCAGTCTCTAATTGGCATATGTGCATACTGTGCGTATTGCCTCGATATAGCCTACATCAATACTGAGATGCAGGTACATCCAGCTGACGAGTCCCAAATAGGACGAAACGCGCGTCAAACTGGATTCCACTGCTAGTCACTATTCATCTTTGCTTAACTTCATTTTCTTTTGAAAAATCACTTTAATCATATGCAAGACTTACCAAGCTGCCGAAAGGAATAATAGATTTGTGGCAAATGTTGATGACATATTAGTTGCTACTCTGTATAGAAAAACAATGGATTACGTGAAGAAGTGTCCGGTGCTATATTTACACGGGGTTTCAATGAATAGTTTATGAAGAAAAATATGTAAAAATTTGTCACACAGTCCATCGATAAACTATCTGCTTACGTATAGGAACTTAAGTATTCGACTCGATTAACAAGTACAAGTATATTTTCAGTCAAGAGGTACATACACACTACATTAGGATTTGTGATACCACTGAGGTGGACTCGAATATATGTGTAACGTATAAGTCTCAAGGTTCAGTTAAATTGGACTCGTCAAGATATTTAAGAATTCTGAATTCAATTCCACCTAGATTCATTACTATCCACTAACAGAGAGTCTTAATCTAGGAAATTATCACTAAAATATAAGCCTCATATAATATTTAACAAAATCTTACCTGTTTAACATGCCATTCTGTTTTCCATTGTGGCATACAAGTCGGTATTTTAGTTAACATAGTTAAATTAATTTGTTTAGCTGCATCATTCCATAGTTTGTTTGGTCCATTTCCTGTTAAACCCATAAACGTGATATGTGCTAAAAGTAAATTTTTTCGATCTAATTTTGGTTCATCACTTTCTAAACCAACACCTAATAGATGACCATTGTTAGTACCACATGTAAATTGTATTCGTAGACCAAGATTAACTGAATAATTTGGCAAATCATCGTTGGCTAACTTATGAAGTATGTCTAAGATTGTATGAATCGCCTGAATATGGGATTTGTAAAATAATGTCAGAAAAGAAGAGAAAAGAACCGATGAGTAACGCACATAATAGACAATAGGAAAAAGATGTAAACTGGAGAACATCTGTGATGAAGGCAAATAAAAAGGAGTATAGAGAGTAACCTTGATGAACGATACTTTATGTAGCCACTTCTGATAACGGTCTGATTGGACAGTTTTTTTTGTTTTAAGAGTCTTTAGAAAGTTTTTGTACTCCTTTATAACACCTTTTAATATCAAGCAATGCCGTAAAACCTTTTCTTTTGATAGATTCAAGAAATAAACTATAGATGGGAGGTTTGCAAGTACGCCTATGTTTGAAAACCCAAACATTGTGTGCAAATTTAATCACAACTGTCTTAATTTCTCCCTCGTTTTCTGTCTACATGTCTCAATTAACTACTAAAGATAGACAAAGCATTAATCAAAGCGACTTCTTTGTGGTTATCACAAGTAGGTATATATTATTTCTTGCAGACTGAAACAACCATCACTCAAAGTCAGTCAAATGGGGTTTCTTCTATCTCCCAGAAGCTACTTCATGGTACTGTTAATGACCTTTGGATATAATTCTTTTGTTAATTTTATAAGAATCGTGACCAAATAAAGAATGGTCGTTAACCAGTTGAATAGTTCCTGGAAGTAATAATCTATTTGGATCACGTCTAGGTAGCAGTAAAATCTGGAACATAAGTTCATCTTTATCACTGACTTATCATCTGGCCGTACCTGGATCCCAGTGTTGTTACAAATGAAAAGAAATCATCTTAGCAAATACATTTTGTGAGATTTCCCGAAGAGAATTACTTAGTTAAACCTTGAATACATATTTGTTGGCTCATCAATAATGTAATAATTGCACATTGATTCGCCATTAGATTCTGCGACTCTTACATATTGAGTAAAGTTCCACAATAATTACAATTCATGATTTGAATATAAATTTAACTTATTAATTGTAGAGTTTTGTAAAATCACCTATCAATGTAAGTTTTACCAATCAAGTGTATTTACACTGCTAGTGATCCTTCAACGGAATTCTCACAGCCTTATAAGTAGTGGAGTTTGATGGAGTAAACAAACATATTATATTTTTGCTAGTGCGTCTTTTAGAAATTTTTGCATCACTTGACGCTTTGACTCCATTGCAAACTGATACCTATTGGAGTATAATAAGTAACCGAGAGATATTGAAGAGCTATTAATGAGACCTAACCCATTTGCTTCTAGTTTCGCGGAAACGATAGATCATACATCTTAGCTTATTAGTTTTTTTAGGGCCAGTGAAATTTTACTGAGCCCTAGCCAAATCATCCCGGAGTCGGGTCACTGAATATCGAACAGTTCATCGATCCTCGTCAAGGTCAAATAAAACCAACGCACATCAGTTAATTGTACGTCATGCACTGGCTCATGCAGTGGTGGTAGGACTTTGTTTCTTGTACCTATTCTTGCTAATATATTTTTCTGTAATAATTTCATTTGTGTTGTACGGTCAACTAAGTAGCCATAATACCTGGATACAACGAAAGGGTAATCCAGGGTAGATACTAACCGGGGGGGGGGCGTGACTTCGACATTAGCTGGTCGGTCACATCATTTCTGTCTAACGCAAGTAGGTTCCCAATCATTCGACACAGATCATCTACATTGGTCATCTACAGTTTTTTAATATTTTATTTATCAATCAATACATTACACATTCAGTCAAAACCAAGCTGGACATTTTTACACTGTTTATTCACTTACTGGATATATAAGTCAATATACTTCTAAGCATATCACTTACTAATGTGAATCGATTTAATTCAGGATCTGTTTCCATAGTAAATTTCAATATTCTAAGTGGTTCCTTAAATTTACCAAATGAATTTAATGCCCATGGTGTATATTGAATAATCGTCGGTTTTGGACAATATTTACACTTTAAATAATGATGTGCTCTTTTCAATAATTTTGGTGTATTATCCGGTTGTTCGATCAATTCTTCACTAGATGGTCCAAATACTTGATCTAACAAATAAACAAATTGTTGTGGATCAGAGTCATAACAGATTGAAGGATCATTATCATTAATATTATTATTACTGTGACTATTATTTCTTATGTCAACAGTAATATAATTATCATAAATATCTTGTGAAAGACGTTTAGTTGTACGTAACAATAATTCATCTTCTTCAATATTCCAACTTTGTAAATCCATTAATCCATCTATATGGTTATCGTCAACATCATTACCATTATCGACAACAGCATCAGTAGGAATATCATTATTGTCATTAGTGCTAGAGAGAGTACGACAACTATTATATGGTAAATAGATTATTTCAATAGATTGATTAGTAGTTATAGCATCCTTGAGTATATTATTCTCGATGTTCAATAGATCCGACCATTTGTAAAATTGATAATTCACCTGAATAGAAATTTTAAACAAAAACGACATTATGAAGAGGGATACTTTCCAACTTGGGAAAGTATCAATTTACCAAATAAATAGTGAAAGTTATTCATTTTTAAGAAACTACGTATAATCCAGTGAATAGAATGAGTAGAATATTAAATATCGAATCGGATTTAATGTTTATTTGACCTACAGAATGTAATTCTACCCAGTATATCACTTTATTGTATTCATTGTATTTTATTTGGAATATGATTATGTTTTCAAGTGAACAAAATAATAGGATTTATCTGCTTATCAGTAGGATGGATTTTTACAGTTTATATCATAAACGGGAGCTCTTTCGACAACCATTAAAAAATTAGTAAGTACTTGATGGTTGTTTCGTCCTAGAATGGGACTTATCAGATGTTCATCACCATGACCACAACTAGGACCGAGTCCGCAATCATCAGGTCTCGTGGCAAATGTTCAACATTTAAATCACTAAGTCGTTATCAAACGATTTATGCATTTATTTTCAATCGATTCGCGATATAGCCCAACCATCTTCCAATTTCATCGGTGGGTAATTCTGTGGTGTGTGCTACTGATGTTGACAGATATAAATAGTATGTATCATCAATCAAAAGTGAAATACCTGGCAGCAGAAGGTCAAGAAGATCGAAGAAAAGGGAACGCGAACAGTGAATGATTGCTGTGGAAATGGGGGAACAGTGAGGTTTGGAACGATTGATCGACATTTGCAAAAGGAACCGTCAAGTTTGAGACATTGATTGACATTTTGCAATTTAAGTATTTACTTTATGGTTCTCAGGTTTTATAAATAGATCCTGTAATTTTGTGTTCAAATACAGTAGAATTTTCCCACTTGTGTTCTTGTTCACTACAATTTCCTTACAGCACATACGGCTGAAGTGCAGTGGTAACAGATTCTAACTAGAACTCCTGGAATTCCCTTCCGAAACTAGTCACTAGTGAAAACGTGATTACTACTAGCGTAAACATTTTGTTCAGATTGTTGAATCTTATTGTTTACATCACGGACTGACCTCGAATAGATATCTAAACAATTGGGTAACAATTCAATAGTCCAAAGGTCTAGAACTTGCAGTGAGACCAAAAGGTTCTGGATCCAATCACTGGCGGATGTTCATTACTGAGAAGTTTCATACCAGGATGAAGTACCTACCCAGGGCCTACCGGTTTCCTGTCGCTGTCTAACTAAGATCAGTTCGTGACGTAAAATATAAAATTAAACAATCTCCACAAACTCTTATACCAATAATACGATTTGTCTGTTGATATCCCATAATGACTATACGAGTAAATAAATCATGCTATTTGATTCAACTAAACTAAAAGGTTAATAACCATGGTCTATATTAATGTATATCTATCTAACCAACATTTAATGATGACATGAAACTATATAATGCAAAGAGAGGTACCGTATGAAAGATGGTCGATATTTTCTACGTCTGATTAGTCCTACTTCGTGAAGACATGATCTACAGAAAAACTAGAGTTGCTACTGTGAAAGTGAAAAGCTTAACCAAACACTATTTGGATTGTTCTAACTCCATATTGTCTGTAGTAATGCTTATACTGAAAAACCAACCAGTCACCCTCAATAGATCAAGTTTACGTTCTTTGCAGTCTATTGATTTGTGATATTACACAACTATCTTTAATGTCATTGATAGGTAGCTATCTCAAACCCTACATAGTTATAATATTTAATGCAACACTACTAGTAAAATATATAACTATGAAAATTACTCACCTTTGTTAATGTAATTGGAGTATACCTAAGTGTTACATCATATACAACACCTAATAAACCTAAATTTGAAACAGCTGCCATTATTTCTTTTTCATTTGAATATTCAATTAAATCACCATAACAATTAACTATACGTATAGCAATGACTTCATCAGTTAAACAACCACCATACGCAGAACCAGATGGACCAATAATACCTGGTTGTGTAGATAGAATTGATCCAACAATGGTATCTTGTATTGAATATGTATCAACATATTGATTAATTTCAATATTATGATTAATTTGATAATGAATTAATTCATTTATAGTAACACATGATAGCAATTTTAATCCTTGGATCTCCTTTCCAGTAGTTTTACATTTGATATTAACAAATTCAATCCTTGGTGAATCGGATAAATTAACACAATCAATTAGGACAGTATGTTCTGTACCGTATAAGATTGAATTATAAGATGATAAATGACCACAGGCTCGAATCATTAACTTCATTGTTCTAGCTGCTCTTATTGTACGTGATATTTCTGAATAAGATTTTGGTTTAACACATAAGATTCTTATGAATTTCTTAGGTTTATTAGTTAAGATTATTGTGAGTAATTCAACTTTAGGTAATATACCAATACGTTTTTGTAGTTCAATACCAAGTTGTTGTATAAAATTTACATCATTGTCTTTGTCTTCCTCGTCTTTCTCCTCCTTCTCCTCCTCCTCATCATCAGGAGTAGTAGCAGTGGCGGAGTCATTAATACCGTTGTTATCATCATAATCTTCAATGAAATTGTCTATCATTTCTTTGTTCGAATATACTGAATCCATTTTCTTGTTTACAAATTATTTTCACTTTTGAATTTGAGTTTTTGTTTTTTCGAACTGGTCAAAGATTTTGAATTTCGCGTCAAACTGAAAATATAAACTGAATAAACAATAATAATGATAATGATAAGCTGATTTCATCAACGGGTTTGTTTATTTGACCTTTAAGGTCATTTGATATATATGCTCAATTACTATGTAAACTAATATAAACAATATAAACCTTATATAATCGAATATTTGTCAATATTAGAACAAATCGTTTGTTAAAAATTGGGCTCCAAGTCTAGAGAAGTTATTATATGTGAAAATAATATTTGAAAGTTAAATTATTCCAAAGTTTCGTCCAACAAACTTGTCTGGACTTCTTCAAAGTAATAATAAAAATCAAGATTATCAAAGAAATGTATAGTGTTTAACAATTAAATCAGATCAAATCTATACTGTTCTAATCTGTTATATCCCGTGGAGAATTATGAATGGTAACTTTGAGGACTATTTATGGACCAATATGATATGTATATTTCCTATTGTATAATTGTTAAGTAACTAAACTATTTATATTTATGTTCCTTTTATTATGAGCTTTATTTTGACCTATAGATTATTATTATACGATTTACCATTCTCGAGTTATCCCTAGTCCATCAATTACTATCCCCCCTATTCATAGCCACATTTGGCCAAATCTTGTACAAATGTTATTTTCTATTTTATGGTGCGATGTGGTCATTCTGATTGGTATATAAACGCAGTATGTTTGAGAATAAGGATTCATACTACAGAGGCTGTTATTGGTGTTCTGGAATTAACTGACTGGGCTAGACAGAAAGCACGACTGATAAGTACTCGAGACTGCTCATATGGCTTTTGTGTATCATTTCTCTGATCCATAATTCACTCCTCTCTCATTGGCGGGAATCAGCACGTTCATATGTATCAACTGGGCAAGAACGCACTCAATCGATATAACATAATTCAATTGTTATATCGAATAATCAGTGTATCGAAATCTGACCAGTAATTGAACAATAAGAAGGTGGTTGTTTCAGTGCTATTGTACATTTTCGATTTACCATGTATTGTGGAAATGGACTAACATAAAATAGTTTTATTAAACAGAAAAACGTTTGCCTTATGATAGGTACTTGGAGATAGTCAACAAGAAACCCTGCTCGACCTAGGTTTCGTGAGACTTAGGACTGGTTCACAGTAAATAATAGCCGTAATCTTAAGGTGACTCATGCTCACTGTGGAATTTTATCCAGTCGCTAAGTTTCACTGTCTGAGACGTTACTGTTGAGCTTTTCGGGTTATGACTAACTTCCTGTAAGACTGTGATGTTAACGGTTAACCGATCACTAATTAGTGACTAATATCACTCTTGTTTAGTCTTTTAGTGCCAACAGACTCCAAAGGATCAAATTCTAACACGGCCAAAAATCTGAGATTGAAGGTACACCTTTCTGATGACTGCCAATAAGAACAAAATGAAGATCAATTCAAGGCTACCTCCGGACTACTTTCAACCATCTAGAATCTAATCATACTACATATGATGCTCAGTTACTTGGACTAGTTGTCACATTGTTATTCAGTCAACAGAATTCGATCGCCAGTAAAGGATAAAGTAAACATGACGTTGGTTACTAATCAATAAACAATAAGTTGTGCATTTTTCATGTACCAATTCATTTTCAGGAACCATTCCAATGTGATGAAGGTTAGTTTTTTTAATACATCAAGGAAAAATACTTTGATTACTAATATTATTATTACGTAAATAAAAGTAAGATTTAATTACTTCCATTTGAATTTAAATATTTAATCAAGAAATACGCTTTTTTCTTATTATGTGTTAAAACAAATTACTTAATTCTGCCTGTTACTCCTCATGTAGTAGCATAGGCCGCTCACCAGCACTCGCCATCCAACTCTGTCCTGGACAATGCTTTCCAGTTGTTTACAGTTACTATTTATTCTTCTCATGTCTGCCTCCCATTCCCGATACAGTGTGTTCTTCGGCCTTCCTCTTTTTCGTATCCCTTCACCATTCCAAGTTAGAGCTTGCCTCGTGATGCAGTTTGGTAATTTCCTCAATGTGTGTTTTATCCATTTTCAACATCTTTTCCTAATTTCCTACTCAGTTCGAAGCTGGTTTGTTATCTCTCACAGTAGGCTGTTACTGATAGCATCCGGCCAGTGAATGTTGAGTATTTTGCCTAGACAACTGTTCATAAGTACTTTTACCATTTTGATGACGGCTATGTTAGTTCTCCGAGTTTTAGCTCCATACAGTAGGACTGTTTTGACATTCGTATTGAAGATTCTGACTTCGATATTAGTTGAAAGTTGTTTTGAGTTCCATATGTTCTTCAATTGTAGGAATTCTGTCCTTGATTCGCTAAACCTCACCTTTACGTCTGCGTCAGTTCCTCCTTATTCATCGAGGGTGCTACTCAGATACGTGAAACTTTAAACATCTTCCAGAGTTCTTCTCCATTAAGTGTGATTGTGCTGGTGTTCTCCGTGTTATATTTGAGGATTATGCTTTGTCTCTTGTGTATATTGAAATGAAACAAATTACTGATCAATGATTCGAATTATTTCGTTTTAATAAATGAAATTTTAATGAATCTAATAGAAAATAACTTTAAAAATGATGATAATGAAAATTTTATACAAACACTATTCTAAATTAGGAGGGGGTTTTGTGGATGTTTTAGTAATTTTATATAGTTGAACTCATGAGTCAATTAAAGCTAGACCACCATGGTAAACCTGAAAGCACTGGACGGTCGTTTCGTCCTATTGTAGGACTCCTCAGCAGTGCGCATCCACGATCCCGCCTCACGAGATACGAATACAGGACCTACCAGTCTCGCACCACAGCGCTTAACCACTAGACCACTGAGCTGGCATCCAATGGTGTTAATGTCTAACTTTCGAAATTGATTAAAACACGTAAAACCTGATTAAATAACTCCTGTAATAATAATTAATGTGACATGTTGTGAAGCAATTCGAAAATATTCTCACCGAATAGATTCACGACCTGATTGTTAAGTCTATTCAAATATTCTTAAACGTTTCCCGAAAAAAAAATTTATTTGGATTCATTAGGTCATTTGTCTTCTGACTGCAGTTAGTTCTAGTGTTGTTTCTTTCATTCTATTGATTTTTCTAGTTGTTAGTTAGTCCTTGAAAGTTCTTTTGATGTGTCTTTGAATCTCTATGCCTCTTAAAGAAAGATTTATAGTTGTAGGTAGTTCATCTATCATACTAATTGTATACAGAGTGCAGTATTTTTGCAACCTCTGGAAAGTTCTTGTTTATTTCTATTCATTCAAACTGAATCCAAATACGTTCAACAGTATTATTTATTGAGATTTGAAGCATATCTAGTTCTTTTTTTCATCTTATTCAGTTACAGTAGTAACAGTTCATGACCGAATTCAGGATTTATTGACCATCTAGATGAGAGTTTTGTTTATTCCAATGGCTGAAACACCTCATTTTGAGATATAAGAAGGGACTGTGTATTCGTCGTTTAATAGAATGATTTCTTTTTAAGTTTCACTCCCTCTGATCTATTTGATTTATGAGTAAAACTTTCATTATTTTACCAGATAAAAATATCAACAGAACCGGCTAGCAGAAGTAAGTCAGGTAAATGTTCGATCAACTTTACTTCGCTAACATGAGATCTAATTGATTGACGAAAGAGTTTTATTATTTCTACCACATGTCCCTATATTCCTATTACCCAGTTTTCTGAAATTGTTCAAATGTAAAGTAGGAAGAAATACAAGTCTACAAATTGACTATATAATCTCTGAGCCCACAGAAAAACCGAAAAAAAAGATCAGATTATAAAATAAAACCCACATTGAATGATTCTCGTTGAACCTTTCCTGTTTCATATTGTCTCAATATAACAAACGAGATCTGCAAGTTTCTGAGCGCCTGTTGTAGACTAAAAATAAATCTTCACGTCAAGACATTTTACTCACATAACTTATGCTACTTATAAGTAGCTTACAAATATATCATAAACTTTACAATTTATCTAATAGTATCTGAATAGTGAAAGAGATAACGATATCATAATAAACTAGATCAATTGAACGAAAAGTTTGGGGGTTCACTTTATTTAGCAACAATCAATCAGTGGTTCAAATTGAAAATTTATGGACTGAACGTTGTGCTAAAAGTTTGATAAAAGAAAACCTAGTTGATGCGCAATTCTGTAATTAATGATATAATGTTTGGTTGAGTCTTGGGAAATTATTTAATAGAATTTCCTGAGACCCTTCGTTATTGTGTTATTGGTTTGTGACAAATTACTTTGCCATCTGAAGTCGCCATTACCGTCTAGTCATCATCATCATAGTAATATTAAGTAATATTCTACATTGGTGACAAACATTCAAGGCAAATTTGGCGGAGAAAACCGGGGTCATTAATGTGAAACATATAACATCAATGGATTGGACTCTGATGTTTGTTACATTAGGGTGTCACATTTGCGCAATCTGAAAATTTATTGAAATCGCTTGATATTTATATGCTTAGACTCGAACGAATACTTACTGTTAGATCAAAAATTTCAGGAATTTCAATATCTTCATAACGACGGATTCGGCGAGACTATGATTTATGGACGAGCCAATCAGAAGCGTTTGAGGGATTTCAAGGTCACGACGCCAATTTCAGCGCCCGATGTTCATGTACGATCGGTTTACAGAGAATTTTTGAGAAGACTTGACAATTAAGCGACAACAACGAATGAGACTACTAAGAAGTTCCTTTATTTGTGATTTTGGTAATTAAGTGAATTGTAGACGTTGTGCAGACTACCGTGATGTTGTCCTTCGATGTGATATATGTTGAAGGAAGAAGTTGGCTAGAATAGGAATCTTTATCGCTCGATCCAGATTGAGAATAAGGCATATGATAATAATTGTCGCTAACTGCATAATGAGTGTTGTGTGGACATATCCATAATAAAAATGATAAACTTACACAGCCGGAGCACACATAAAAAATATTGAAGCTATGTGGTCGAGGCTGAGAGGGTTATTGTGACCTTATCATGGTTCCAGAGACCAACTATTATGGAGCCATATGGATGATTTCCTCTACCTTATGCATTACGATTTTGAAACCTTTGAACGTTTTTCTAACATTGACAGGTTTTTGGATCATATAAAAGAGGTGTATCCACTTTAATTATTTGGTTTTCTTATAATAAATTTTTACTCTATGCTGACTGTTTACTGATTGGTTAACATTTCTCAAGGTCACCCAAGATTCGTTCAAAGGTCGTCCATATATTATAGTCTCGCCACAGATTCTTTAGTCATACACTTCTTAGTTCGAATACATCAAAAAGCGATAATTGCCAATAATTGTGTATGGTGTAGAAAGGTGTACAAAATAGTACCGAAGTATACAAAAGCAGTACTTTCAAAGCAAATATAAGTACAAAATAAATAAAGTATTCCTGAACAATACTTTCTTCAACAGATGAGGTTGCCAATTAAAACAACATCTATTAGAGTTGAACTATAGGAAAGTGAGAGATTAAATCGTTAAGAATATGAATGGATTACCTAACAAATAAAACAATGTGTTCCTAATAAACAAAAACAGTACTGTATTCACATATAGATAAAGGAGAGAATAATTCAATTCGCTCAAAAAGTCAACAATAAAGCTATAAGATAATAATTATACCAAAAGATACAGAAATCACAGTTGTCTACGCAAAATACTCAACATTCACTGGCCGGATACTATCAGTAACAGCGTTTTATTGGAAAGGACAAAACAGCTTCTATCTGAAGAGGAAATTAGGAAAAGACGTTGGAAGTGGATCGGATATATATTAAAGAAAATCACCAATCTGCATTACAAGACAATCCCTTACTTGGAATCCGGAAGGGAAGCCGAAAAGAGGAATGCCAAAGAACATATTACGCCGGGAAATAGAAGCAGATATGAAAAGGATGAATAGCAACTGGAAAGAACTGGAAAGGAAGGCTCAGGACAGAGTTGGATGGAGAATGCTGGTGGTCGGCCTATGCTCCTCGACGAGGGGTAACAGTCGTAAGTAAGTAAGTAATACAGAAATCACATGACTAGTTACCTTTCAGCAACAAAAAATCTTCCTAACAAACAGTGAATACATTTCTGTCTCCGTGGAAATAGAACAAAAACATTCAATTCATTCGATTGAAATCAAAAGACAATAACCCAATATACCAACCTCTAAAAAATTTAGGTAAAACAATGTAAAGCATTCATTGAAAACTTAAACTACGTCAATGAATCGGTCGGAAATCAAAATTTTTCTGACAATTTAATAATAATAATAATAACTACGAAGAAAAATCAAGATTAACATAATACTGAATATGAAGAGAATAATTCCCAATCAAGATTGTTTACATTCCGTAACTTAATACAGAAGGCATGAAAAATAATAAAAGGATTCAATCTAATCATTTACGTGTTTCCTAAGACATTGTGTTGTCCCATGAGAAGCATCCAATTCTAAATCATACAGTATGGAAATAAAAACCAGTTCATGAAACTTCCTGAAAAATAAGTAGTACACGAAACTTGCAGGACATAATCTCTTAACTGGTAAAGATAATATGTCTTTATACTGAAAGATTAAAATGATAATGAATCCTTTTTTTAACCTCTGAAATTGTTGAATTCCTAAAGTCATAGTAGTGTTGTGAACGAGAACACGGGTGGGGACAATCGAATGTCACAAGGCGGTTTTTGTGGAGATTTTAGTGATTTTATAGTTAAGATCATGAGTCAACTGAAGCTAGACCACCGTGGAAAATCTGGAAGCACTGGACGGCCGTTTCGTCCTGTTGTCGGACTCCTCAGCAGTGCGCATCATGATCTTAACTATACAATCGAATGTTTTTAAGCACAAATTACAGACTATCTCACTAAATTCTGATAACCATACAGTAAACAGTTAATTTACAAAATAACAATCAATTATCTCAATCTTCACTGTTCATTCTGCAAATATCAGTCCATCTTCTCTGATTTCATTGTTCATACATTTGCCTACCGATTGTGCTTCATTTCTGTTCTTTCCTTATTGATTTTCTGCTAAAATACATTCTACGTCTGACCCTCACCATATACTACTTATATGGATATAAGTAGACCACACCACAGTAGGACAGATATATTTCTTTTTTATTTTACTCTAGACCTTGAGTTACAATATTTATTCGTACATTTTCAAAAATACAACAGTCTACTAAGTATGGCGAATTCATCGTAATTTTCAGTTTTCTGCTTCGTTGAATATAAATTATTATGGATAGTTCACCATCTATCAACAAACTTTATTCATAGCACCTAGAATAATGTATCTAATAATATCTTCTTTTCAGCTCAAGAAAGGAAATCAGTAAACCATGTAGACGAATTCATTTTATATTCAATATACTTTGTATATATCCAATTCCGTTTTATTTCAATAGAAGAACTTCACAGTGTACATCATGGGGTGACCTTAATCAAACAACTAATGGAAACTAGCACTCATAGGAAACTTGTTCCTTCTTGGAATGGAGCTGCTTACCAGAGCGCACTTACAGTCCAACCGAAGTCAGTATTCCCATACAAAAACGTAACATATGTTCAAAGCTTTCTGATGTACAATCATTGTTTAACTAAAATCAGTCAGTGATGTTAAATATACAACTTATTAGTCGCCCTCAACCTTCTATAATAATAAAAGAATAATTTGAATGAAATTATCGAAGATAATTTTCCAAAACGTTCGATTTATATCAATCACTACTAATAAACAGTAGGTCATGTTTAACTCTGAGTAGAAGAGTAGCTCTGATATGCTTCAAGCTATCACGAGATCTACATACTCGATAACGGAACGAAGATCAAAGACACAGTGACACGAAGGCTATACTAACCCGTTGTCCCAGGCCCCGCTAACTAGAGTGAGGATCGCAAGACGGAAGTGAGGAAAATATATTCCGTAAGCAGCCAGAAGTACAAACAATCACAACAGGAAGAAATCAAACGTATATATACAGCATAAAACTGTCCTTCGGGAAACGTTACAAAATAGCAACGGACCAATAGTGTTTAAGATTTTCCCGAGTGGGAAATACGACACTGTGAGGATGGTCCATAGGTGTTAATTCGGCTTCCAGAGAACTCTAACAGAGCCTCCAGAGGCTCATAAAGAGCCCCAACCAGTCGGCGACCAATTAGAAGTTGTGTGAAGTTACGTTACTAAAATAACGAGATCCTGATTAGCTGATTAACACACTGGTACTATGTAAACTCAAGGTCTCTTAATTACTATAAAATCCCTGTATTTTCTGTACATAAATGAACCTTGCAGTATAGTGTTTTCTCTCATGCTCGAGTCTTCTCCCTGGTGTTCAAGTCGCTGTGTAGTTCTAGCCTGGAGTTATCAGAATAGCTTAGGATCTGAATATAGCGTTCAACCTACAGACGTATCAGACACAAAGGTGAAAAGAGCGCTTTTGGCGCTGGGGTTATAATTTTCCATCAAATTATAAAGCTAATAGCATTAAAATTTATTCTAAATTTGTCAAGGATCAAATGAAACCTATATTATTTGTACAACATGTGTTCTCAGTTATTAAACTGTGGCATCTCGTTGAATTGGTATAGTGTGACAAATTAAACATAAGCTTAGAGAAGCCTATGACTAAATATAATGAAGTGAAACATATTAAATTACATTAGCCACAAGTGATAATCAAAGAAAGTCTAAATATATTAAGTAATATAAAAGTTGAACAGATTAAGTTATTTAAAGGAATTACGGATACTTTTTGTGTTCATCTTACTGATTCCACCAACTCTTATTTCTACAGTCCCTTTGAACAATGTGTTTTAAAAGCAAAGATGGATAGTGACTGGCAGTGGAATCCACGACGCGCGTTTCATCCTATTTGGGACTTGTCAGCTGGATGTACCTACATCTCAGAGTTGATGTTCACTCTGGGATTCCAACCTAGTACCTTTCGCTTCAAACGCCATCGCGTTATCCACTTAGCTACTGAGTCCTGATAGCCACTTGCTTGTACAATGGGGTGACGTTTTATATTTTTAACTTGATACATCATTTGTATCAATATGATCTATTTTTCTGCACTATAGTGAATTCTTCAAATGCATAAAATTGAATGTACATAACCGTCTTTTAAAAGATTCTTAATATTTTCAAATGTTTATTAATAATACCTTGTAAACATCAACAAATATTCCATTCTAAACATGATTTACTTTTACACTTCTTGCACGAAACAAAAATACTTTATTTCACCTATTCATACATGAACATAGACTAACAATGAGCCATATGATATCAATATATGCAGATAACTATGGAAATGAATTTGATTGGAGGAATATTTACGTTTTAAATACAAGGAACTCTAAGGATACCAAGAATATGGTATTTAAATCATTTGACAGTCGATAGATACATTGACTTGGATCTAGTCTATCAATCCGTAGGATGGAGTTCGAACAATCATAAAGTCATAATGTGGTGTGGTCTACTTATATCCATATAAGTAGTATATGGTGAGGGTCAGACGTAGAATGTATTTTAGCAGAAAATCAATAAGGAAAGAACAGAAATGAAGCACAATCGGTAGGCAAATGTATGAACAATGAAATCAGAGAAGATGGACTGATATTTGCAGAATGAACAGTGAAGATTGAGATAATTGATTGTTATTTTGTAAATTAACTGTTTACTGTATGGTTATCAGAATTTAGTGAGATAGTCTGTAATTTTTGCTTAAGTACATTCGATTGTCTCCACTCGTATTTTTTTACACTACAATAGAACTGCAGAAGAAGACAAGCATTATAAATACCAGGACAAATACAGACAATAAAACACACAAAAACTACCATTCATTGACAAAGCCATCAGAAAGTACCTATCTAACACTTATGAAATAAATAAAAATACTACTTTCACAGACAGTTACCTGTGATGATAATATCCAGAAGTTTAATGAAGGCTCCACAAATAAATCATCTCGATCATAAAATATAACATCACCAAATTTTCCCCATCTTCTCATTTCCTCTTCTCATAACGATCATAAAATTAGTCTACGTATGGCTTTGAAATTTCTTTCAGAGTGACTATTTAATATTTTAGTTCATGAAGGTACTTTTATCTTTACACTCAGGAAAATTTAACACACTGATATTCCTGTTTCATATCTCTAAATATTATTATACTAACTCTTATATTAGTCGAATTCATGAATCGATGTAAGCTAGACCACCATTGGGCACTTCGAAGCACTGGACAGCCATCTCGTTCTAGTATGAGACCCCTCAGCAGTGCGCATCCACAACCCCGCGCACGGGACTCGAACCCAGGACCTTCTGTCCCGCGCGCGAACGCCTGACCTCTAGACCATTGAGCTGGCATCCAACAGTGTTAATGTCTAACTTCAATCGATTTTTTTCAGTGCAGAACTTCAATATATCTTCCAAACAAATGAAACGCAAGTCAATTTATGGAAACTTCGTCCGAATAATTTGGGCAATAACTGGACTGAATAAAAATGAAGAAAAGAAAATATGGAATTTAAACACAATTGAATTTACATTTACTGTACAACGAAATCCAAAAAAGGAAAACAATTGTTACACTACAAATCTACATACTATTAAAATATTAAAATACGAAACATTAATTTTAAAGCTTTTTGATAGGAAATCCACAGGGTTTGCAATATGAATTAAATGTAAAGAACCGCAATTGATCAATCTCTTATTGACGTATGTACATCCCTTGCGGATTGCCTCGACATTACCTTGAGTCACGAGCATTATAAACAAAGATGATTGATGAGTAGCAGTGGGATCCAGATGGAGCATTTCGTCCTACTTGGGGCTCGTTAGCTGGATGTACCTGTATCTCAGGGTTGATGTCCACACCATCCCTGCTTATAATGCTTGTGATTTAATGACAATATCAAGGCAATCCTCACAGGATTCACATATACCAATAAGAGACTGATCAATTGTAGACCTCAACATCTATGAAAATATTCAAACAACTAATACAAATGAATTCAATGTAGTTTAAAACAATCTAAAGGGTTTATCCAAGCGTCAAACCAAATATAGTTAAAGTCAAATACACAATTCGATCAGAAGAATGAAAGCACTTCACACTTGACTCACAACCTTTGAAAGTGACTAAACTCAGTTATTGTCTAGTTCATTTTTCAAACGACATATATTAAATATAAATCGCGAGGAGAAAATTACACAAAATAAACAAAACAGAATGGTTAGTAAGTTAACTATATATAGGTAGAACCTATTCCATAGACTAATGATATTGACTGGCTCAATAAAATGCACTAACCAGAAAGGGTTTTGTGGAGATTTCAGTAATTTCATAGTTGAAATCATAAGTCAATTGAAGCTAGACCACTATGGAAAACCTGGAAGCACTGCTTGATGGCCGTTTCGTCCTATTATGGGACTCCTCAGTAGTGCGCACCCACGATCCCGCCTTGTGAGCAAGATCCTAACCCAGGACCTACCAGTCTCGCGTCAGAGCATTTAACCGATAGACCATGATTTCAACTATGAAAATGCACTTAATCAAACTTGATTCTTCCAAAGCTGTTTATTACACTAGTATTTTTTGAAAACATTATAAACCCTTATAGTTTATAGTGTAAGTGTATATGATGGAAGTGTATGTGAGTTTAAAACATGAAACTTCAAGATCAACCATATGTAATTACATTTAAAGTGGGTTCTATCAAAAAGATTTTCTCCAAGGGGTGAATGAAGACAGAATGAGAACAAAAACTAAGTACATCTTATTTTCATTTTACTACTGACGATTAAGAATATAAAAACTGTAAGTGATCTTATTTACTTGATTAAAGATCTTATCATAAGTTAGTATTCAGTTATGGAAAGAAATTCCATTGGGTAACTGATAAAATCTTGTTTCAAAGAGGTTTAAGACATAATACACAAATGATTCATGTAATAGTATTCTTATCAACTATTTAGGAATAAAACGAAATGCTTTAATAATAAATCTTATTGTCGGCAACATTTGTCCCAGAATGATTTGATTTAGGGTAACGTCAAAAATCAGAGAGCACTGGACAGTTGTTTAGTCCTGTTATGAGACTCTGATATTAGAGACCTGGTAAGTTCGTAGGTACACACCACTGAAGAGCCGCATACTAGGGCGTAACAACTTTAATAATATTGCAAATGAACTCAATCTTAGGTGATTACTATTCACAAATTAAACCGATCTCCATATATTCTTTTCGCATAACTTTTTTACTAACTTAAGTGGTTTTGTGTATGTTCGAAGTAATTTCCTTTACAAACTGACCTCAATTGAGAAACTACTTAAAATCACCAAGAGATGAAGGAATAATTCTAGCTTGTTCATAACTTATCATGGCCACGCCAGCGATCCAACACAAGGTCGGACCTACAACCTTCAGATTTCCAAGCCAGAAAAATATCATAATGGTACTGACAATCAACTAAATAACTAAAACATTCTGACTGTAGTCATTAATAAACGAAACATGTTGGAAGGTTGTAACGAAGCAAATGAATGTTGGCTTCTTCAAGGGAATAAGTATATGGAACATTTATGCTGAAAACATTACACGTTGTAGTTGTGAAGCTTCTGATATTTATCATTTGGGTGTCTACAGAAGTACTATATGTTCAAATAGTAATTGTAGATCTCGGTTTGTATTAAACACTGGTGGGAATATTGTCTACTGACCGACCAATTGATTTAAGTTTCTATATACAAATACTTTGACTTATGCCCTCAGTTTTTCTAATTTATTGTTATATTTTCAATTAATTTTTATGGATTTAATTCTTTCTGACTTCATAAGTCACTGACACCATAATAAAGGTGCTGAATATCAACCACAAACTAAGCTTTTATATTTTTTTCATTAAGGAATAATTTATTCTAACCTACACAACAATGATGACATTTATTCATGTTCATTTAGTCGTTTTTATTCTTATTGTAATGAATTCTTGTCCTACTAATGTTAATTTCCTTGTTCCACTGATTACTTTTAACTGTTATATAGTTATCAGAAGGAGTTTGTGGATATTATAGTAATTTTTAATAGTTGAGATCATGGATGCACACTGCTGAGGAGTCCCATAATAGGACGAAACGGCAGTCCAGTCCTTCCAGATTTTCCATGGTGGTCTAGCTTCAATTGATTCATGACCTCAACTATTTAAAATTACCATAATATCCACAAAACCCATTCCGATAATAATCAACATATGCTCACTGGTGACCGGCTCCATGAGGTATTTCCTGGAGTTCTAGTGAGAAGCAGTAATCAGTGGAGTTCAGCCAGGTCTGTTGGGAGATATAAACTCACTGAAGACATTTTTGAATGGATGCTCAATTTCGTGGATTGGTTGAAGTTAGACATAAACACCGTTGGATGCCGGCCAGCTCAGTGGTCTAGTGGTTAAGCGCTCGTGTGAGAAACTGATAGGTCCTGGGTTCAAATCTCGTGAGGCAGGATCTTGGATACTCACTGCTGAGGAGTCTCAAAATAGGACGAAACGGCCGTCTAGCGCCTCCAGATTTTCCATGGTGGTCTAGCTTCAGTTGATTCATGATCTCAAATATTATAAATTGTTATATATTTCTTGATAGATCTTTCAACTTAATATCGATTCATTATGTATTGATGGATCTGCGTTATGTTTACATTCTCAAATTTATGAATATCACATTATTAAACTGTAAATAATAACAAATTTATTTAGTTAATACTAGATTACAAGTGAAAAAATTGATAATGAAAACCATGACTATTTTAAATTCACTTAATATTGTTTGTTTGTATCTTCTCATTGATGTTTAGGACTGCAACTGGTCAGTCTCTTATTGGCCATATGTGCATACTGCGTGTATTGCCTCGATATAGTCCTAATTACAAGCATTATAAGCAAAGATGGACAGTGGCTAGCACTGGAATCCAGGACGCGTGTTTCGTCTTGATTGGGATTCGTCAGCTGGATATACCTACATCTCAGAGTTGATGTTCACTCTGGGACTTGAACCTAGTACCATTCGCTTTTAACGCTATCGCGTTATCCACTTAGCGACTGAGTCTGTTGTGTCGTGACCTAGCCATCGCCAATTGTTATGTCTTGTTCAAGGTTGTGGCCAATTATTATGACTTGCTCAAGGTCGTCGCTAATTTGTTATGACCTTACAGATTAAACAAGGACGTAACTCGAGTGAATTATCCGCCAATAGAAATACGACTTCTACGACCTTCACATTGTGACAATGACGCTCGATTAGTATGAGTAATCTAGCGCTCTTATTGGCCCTTAATCCGCCTAGCCCGTCCACTTGAGTCCAGAATACCAATAGCAGCCTCGGCAATATGAATCGTTTATTTCAAGCATACTTTGTTTATATATCAGACAGACAGGCTACATCATACCATAAAATAGGAAATAATATTTGTATGAAACCAAGCCAAATGTGGTTGTAAGCGTGGGAGACAATAATCAATAAACTGAGTATAACTTAGGAACAGTAAACCATATAATAATAATCAATAGGTCAAAATGAAGCTTGTAATAAGATGAATATATATATAGATAATCTAGTTACTAAATAGTAATATACTGAATAGGAATATACATAGAATAATAGTCCAATAATAGGTCCCGTAAGCTATCCGTACTTACTTCTTCCCTACTACATAACAGAGTCGTGATAGCCCATTTGCTTGTGCAATAGGGGTGAATATTAAATTGACAATGTACAAGCAAGTGGCTATCAGAGCTCAGCAGTTAAGTGGATAACACAATGGCTTTATTTATAATTCTCTAATGTTTTCATTCACAACAATATTACTATTCGAATTCCCACTAAATGAATTCGTTATCGGTCACTTGAGATCAAAAAACACAGGAAACATGATTAGTTGTTTTACAGTTATATCACAGAAATATAATTACTAGCCGTAAAATAATTTGAAGAATTATAGCTTTTCCATTATTTGCTTCTTTCTAACACATATGAAACTGACCGATTTTCAGGCTATGATACAACTGAATAAATATTGACGGATGTCATATATAAGCAACTGCTCGGAAACAACGATAGTAGACACAGGGAACTACTCAAGATCATTAGCTTGGTGGTACTGTGTTTCACATAAAGCAGAACTCCAAGCGACACGTTATATACCTAATATTTTTCAGGCAGACTAACTTCGCGAGTCTTTGGTCTGGTTCAGATCAGCGTAAGTTGTGATAAACATGGTGATATCCAGACATTTAGAGGGGGTTGAAGAGTTAATCAATACATCAAGATCCAAAAATAACCCAGCCACTTCTTATGAATCGGTCTTTTGTGTTTTACACAATTGATAAGAGATTACGAAAGGTCATAATTCAGATGTAATCAGAAATGGACTCATAATCAATAATTTAAGGCACAGGAAAAAAGGTAGCTTGGGATTGGAATTACCGCTTTTTCGTTTCAGCGACTTACCTCAAGGTGGTCATTTCATATTTGAAGTGCCTCAAGTCGGTGACGTGTTTGTAGGCAAGCTTAACTTCGTAGTATATGTATCTTTAGGAGACCTGTATAATTCTGAAAACGTCGAATGACATCTAGCCATGTGTGTCGTATGTTTTATTGTCTTTCAGCTGAAGAAAACCTTTATCACACTTTTTAAGTGTTGATCTAGGTCTATCAGTACTTACTTACTTTCGCCTGTTGCTCCCAATGGAGCATAGGCCGCCGACCAGCATTCTCCAACTCACTCTGTCTTGGGCCTTCCTTTCTAGTTCTATCCAGTTGTTGTTCATTTTTCTTATGTCGGTCTCCATTTCTCGGCGTAATGTGTTCTTTGGTCTTCCTCTTTTCCTTTGGACTTCAGGATTCTATGTGAGGGCTTGTCTTGTGGCGCAGTTGGGTGATTTCCTCAATGTGTGTCCTATAGGTCTATTAGTAGGTGAGTTTATATATTTCATCCTTTAGTGACTGTTATAATTTTCTGTCCATTTACTCAGTAGTAATACTGAGTTAAATACTTCTGAGAGTATTTTGACCAACCAAACCTATAATTCTCGACAGACATTCCTATCTCGAAGGCTATTGGCATGGGATGAATTCAAGAACCCCTTAAAAAGTTTGCAGCTTGTAAGAAAAGCATAATTCGGACAATTGCAGATGATATGTACTCATGACGTCCACCTATAAAGTGAGCACCCCAGTTTTCCTGTGTTCTATCCTAATAACGATGCCATGCAGCTTCCGACACCAGAACAACATACTTGAACGGGTAATTGTTCTTAGCAATAAAATATATGTCTACAGATACTCAGACAACCATAAGGGAAGCTGAATTATAGGAACATATTTCACGATGAGAGCAATCGAATATACTTTTTGCATTAACAATATTCTAATAAAATATTCAATAATCCCTGATTACTTCTCTTCATAATCTAAGGAATACGGGAAGGTAGACCGATATTGCTAACAGGCATAGATACTTACTACAGGTTTATATGGTTCCATATGTGACAGGCTTACAGTGTAAACTAAAGCTACCAGGAGAAATCAGTCACATTAATGTTACTCAAAGTTAACATTATTTGGATAGCTTATTGCCCTGTAGACTTGTAAGTGGTGAATCTGTGTCATTATACGTAATACTCATCTGCTTAGCACTTAGATTGCTACTGCCTAGGATAACTTAATAATGATTTATTGACCCCTTCATTAGATAGGAAAATGCATGACTTCATCTAATGAGATAATCGAAGGCCTCAAAAACCAGTACATTCTCTCTAATCTCCGAAATAGAGGTCAGCTTACTAATTAATGGACATCAGTTAACAATAATCTGGTTAAGGTCTGTTAAGAAATGGAAATGAATACAGTTGCACTATTATACTAAGCTTTCCAGAGGAGATAACTAATAAAATGATTCCAAAGAATTCTTTCATATAGAACAGGAACCAACCTATTGTGTAGTGAAACAATGTATTAGAGAACCTATGGTATTTAATACGGATATATTAAATGCATACAACTGTATACTCATTCTCGTATATTATATCTTATTAGTCAGGTAACTGTTAAATACATAACTACAATTCAGTTTGTTATTTCGATTGTAGTACAATTGTTGTCGATTCTAAATATCAATCTTCAATCCAATCAAATTAAAAAGAAGTGTTATTATGATGTTATTCAGATACTACTATTATCTCAGTCCATTTGTGTTCACTCAGTGATCCTTTACTGGTATTGTTTATTTCTGCTTTACATGCTAGTTAATTTAAGTACTTACATATACATTCAAGAACATTGGTATACTGTGCAGTAGTTCGCTCTGTTCTACTTTACGGCTGTGAAACATGGCCATTAAGAGTAGAAGATACTCGTAAGTTACTAGTATTAGACCACAGATGTTTTAGAAATATTGCTCGCATCTGCTGGGATCACCGGCTAAGTAATAGTGAGGTTAGACACAGGGTATTAGGGAATGATGGTAAATCAGTCGATGAGGTTGTGGATCTTCATCGACTGAGATGGTTAGGCCACGTGTTACGTATGTCTGAACACCGATTACCACGACGAGCTATGCTGACTAGTGTAGGGGATGGTTGGAAGAAAGTTAGGGGCAGCCAAACCAAAACGTGGCATCAGTCCTTAAAGTCACTAACTTCTAGTCTGGGCCATGTTGGCAAATGCAGACTACTTGGTTGGGGTCCACGTGACTATCGTAACCAATGGTTGGAGACTCTAATTGACATGGCTCAGAATCGGTCACAATGGCACAGGTGTATACACTCTTTATATTCCCTTAAACCTTCAGATTAAAATTGCTTCAAATAGCATCAGATAGCCCATTGAAGTAAAATAATGTTATTAATAATGATGCATTTCAAAACTAAAATGTTAAGAATCATTGACAGCAAAAAAACTTCTGAACAAAACCAATACGCTTGCAGTGAACAAAACATGAGTGGGGACAATCGAATTTATTTAAGCACAAATTACAGAATATCTCACTAAATTCTGATAACCATACAGTAAACAATTAATTTGCAAAATAACAATCAATTATCTCAATCTTAACTGTTCCTTCTGCAAATATCAGTCCGTCTTCTCTGATTTCATTGTTCATGCATTTTCGTACCGATTGCCCTTCATTCCTGTTCGTTCCTTTTCGATCTTCTGCCAAAATACATTCTATGTGTGACCATCACCATATACTACTTATATGGATATAAGTAGATCACACTACACTCTGTTTAATATTCATCAATAAATCATCTCTTTGATAGTACAATCATTGTACTACTTAATACAATAATTTACAATAGAAAATGTTTAAATAATCATTTGCATTATAAAAATAAAGTTTAACATGCTGATATGCTTGAGCCAATTCGATTTTCTCGGTACACGAACGAAGGTCAATGACACAGTGACATAATAGACTAATCTAATCCGTTGTCCCAAGCCCCGCTAACTAGAATGAGAAGTCCAAGACGAAGTAGGGGAATATATATTCCGTAAGCAGCCTAGTACAAGCAAATCATAAGGGGAAAAACTCAAACGTATATATACAGCAATAAATTGTCCTAGGACAGCATTACAAAATAGCACACTCAAAGATACAACGGACCAATAGCATTTAAGATATTTTACAAGTGGGAAATTCGACTCGACGGTGAAAAGAGCACTTTTGGCGCGAAAGCAAAGAAATTCAAATTTTCAAAATAAAATTACAAAATTAAGCCACTTAACAAGTAAGTTCTGGGGATTTGACATCCTCAACACATGCAATCACTAACTCCACTGTACATATTTAACGATTTCAACAACAAAAAACATCATGATCATGTATAAAAATCTACGGAAACATCTTGAGCTTAACTCTTATATTATGTCTTGTTTTAGAAATTGCCCTAGTAGCAGGCGAATAAATCGATAGCATGGTAACTATGATAATGAAAAAAAATTTTTTTGTCCTTTTGAACGAATATTCACAAATAAAAACCTGATTTTTAGTTTCAAAAAAAAATGGCAGAATATACCATATAGTCAATAAATTTTAATCTGAATACTTTCTGTAAGATAATGAAGGTATATGAATGATTTTGTTTTATTTTAAATTGTAATTTTGATAGAATAATATAATATTATAATTGAAAGCGCAAGTTAATTGAAGCTAGACCACCGAGGAAAACCTGGAAGCACTGGACAGCCGTTTCGTCCTATTGTGGGACTCTTCAGCAGCGCACATTCACGACCTCGCCTCGCGAGATTCGAACCCAGGACGAAACGGCCGTCCAGTGCTTCCAGGTTTTCCCTGGTGGTCTAGCTTCAATTGACTTACTCTTTCAACTATGAAAATACTAAATCTCCACAAAACCCCTTTTGATAATAATATTATAATTGTTTGACAGACTGTATAACATCAACTATAGGAAATGTGATACAAACAAAAAATAGCACAGAGACGAAATTAATTATGAAACAAGGGAAAATGAGTAGAAAGAAAAATTTAATAGTTGAGTTCATGAGTCAATTAAAGTCAAACCACTATGGAAAATCTCGAAGCACTGGACAGCCGTTTTGTCCTAGCATAGAACTCCTCAGCAGTGCACATCCACGATTCTGTTTGGGGGCTTTCCACGCGCGAGACTGAAGGTCCTAGGTTCGAATCCAGCGAGCGGGATCGTGAATGAGCACTGCTGAGGAGTCCCATACTAGGACGAAGAGACCGTTCAGTGCTTCGAGGTTTTCTATAGTGGTTTAGCTTTAATTGACTCGTGAACTCAAATATTAAATTACTACAATCTCCAAAAAATCCCCTCCTGATAAGAAAGAAAAATATTTAAGAAAAAGCTTTTAGTCAACTTTAGAATAGAGACGTTCAGATGTTCAACGAACAAATATCAAACAGATTTTATTATACAGAAGTCCTGAATGTGGATTGGAATTGATTTGTTAAAATAAAATTCATATTTATCTAATGCCAGTAATACACATTACAACTAAACCACTTCCCTCCATATTCTAAGTTCATATACAACATGGTAGTTCTACATCTATTAAACACCAACTGATGAATGAATGATTTTATTCACATTACATACTCAACAATTTTGTAAAAGTAGGATTTAGGGACGAGCTAATCAGAATTGAAGAACATCTGGAACTCAAAACAATTGTCAACCAACACCAAGATCAGAATTTTCAATATAAATGTCAAGACAGTTCTACTTTATGGGGTGGAAACCTGGAGAAATACGAAAGCCATCATCCAGAAGATACAAGTGTTTGTTAACAGTTGTCTACGCAAAATACTTCGGATCCGTTGGCCAGACACTATCAGCAACAACCTACTGTGGTAGAGAACAAACCAGATTTCAACGGAGGAAGAAATCAGGAAGAAGTGCTGGAAGTGGGTAGGACACACATTGAGGAAAGCACCCAACTGCGTCACAAGGCAAGCCCTCACTCGGAATCCTGAAGTCCAAAGAACACATTACGCCGAGAAATGGAGACAGACATGAGAAGAATGAACAACAGTTGGGTAGAACTAAAAAGGAAGGCCCAGGACAGAGTGGGTTGGAAAATGCTGGTCGGTGGCTTATACTCCACTTGGAGTAACAGGCGTAAGTAAGTATGAATCAGCATTGAAAAAATTACTTTTGAGTTTTTCAAGAGAAATTCGAAAACGGTAGACCTTTTTTCTTATGTCACATAGAATGATCTACAGAAGTATTTTGTTTAATATTCAGAATGTTTAGAAATCTTTATGAAAAAAATGACCATTTCAAACATATGTGAAGTGTTCAATTTTTGATATGAAGATTTTACAAAACATGTGAATCAATCAGTTTTTGTTTTAATTCACTTATTTGATAGTAGATTCGAATATGAATCACTTTATTAGTGAGTCAGTCATTGAGTAGTAAATGAATTGATGAAGTAGAAATGTTAAGATAGAAAACGATTTTTACACATAACTTCCTCTTATTCATGTGATAACAACGATGATCCACATATAATTTGATCTTCATGACCTTTTTAGTAAATTTATGAATACTTTTGGCTATGAAAAGAAACTTCAGAAAGAAACCTTCAGCATGAATAAAGTGGTAAAAAGATTAATTAGTTTATGTAGACATATCTCTACAATACACGTGTTACGTATGTCTGAACACCGATTACCACGGCGCGTTATGCTGACCAGTGTAGGGGATGGTTGGAAGAAAGTTAGGGGCAGCCAAACCAAAACGTGGCATCAGTCCTTAAAGTCACTAACTTCTAGTCTGGGCCATGTTGGTAGATTCAGACTACTTGGTTGGGGTCCACGTGACTATCGTAACCAATGGTTGGAGACTCTAGGTGACATGGCACAGGTGTATACACTCTTTATCTTCCCTTAAACCTTCAGATTAAAATTGCTTCATAACTTTCTTCCTTCCTATACTATATCCTTATATACAACCTATCTTTTATATACTACCACCTCTAAATTAACTGCTTCTATGAATCCGGTATTCATCTTGTTGAGGTATGGCAACTTGGACCGATGCATAAATGTGCCTGATCCTACGTTGTAGCTGGCTGACTGACTGACCTCTACAATATTAAGGTCGGAATACTGACCATAGGGTTTGAAAAAGTGTTATACGTCCTAAAACTACTAAACTCTGCCATTCTTCATTATTTCAGTCTTAAAATAGTTTCGATTTGTACGAGCTCTCTGTTAGTTAGTTGAAAAATGACTTCGAAACCACGAGGTCATTTTTAAAAAATCCCTTAAGTTTGTCCCCATACTCTGGTTAACAATTTTTATTGCACAGTTGAATCAATTAAAAACAATTAAGAAACATTATTCTATTTATTCTCAATGTACTTTTATATCATACACTTGTTAATAGATTTATAACTCAAAATTATATATAGTTGAGATCACAAGTCAATTGAAGCTAGACCACCATAGAAAACCTGGAAGCACTGAACGGCCGTTTCATCCTACTGTGGGACCCCTCAGCAGTGCGCATCCACTATCCCGCCTCGAGAGATTCCAACCCAGGACCTATCATTCTCGCGCGCGAGCGCTTAACCTCTAGACCACTAAGCCAGCATCCAACGGTGTCAATGTCTAACTTCAACCAATCCACGAAATTGAGCAGTCATTCATCAATGTCTTCAGTGAGTTGATATCTCCCAACAGACCTTGTTGAACTCCATTGGTTACTCCTTCTCACTAGAACTCCAGGAAATACCTCATGGAGCCAGTCACTAGTAAGCATATGATCATGATCAGAAGGGGGGGGTCATGATCTCAACTATATAAAATTACTAAAATCTCCACAAAACCCCCCTTCTGATAATTCAAAATTAAACAATATGATTTGTTGATCAGTATAGAGGGGAAAAAGTACAACAATTATATTCATGAAATCTTACTCTAATTAACTGTTAGTTCAACAACTTAACAATAGATGAAAGCAAAACATACGTTTTTTTCACGTGGAATTTAATTTCATTATTTATTTATTATTCTAAAACTAACGTCATTTACAAAATTAGATTTTCAATGTAAGTCATATGATCATTTATTTCAATAGATATCTATAAACAGTCGATTTCCGCTTTTCAAGGCGATTGGTTAACTATGATCATATTTTTAATTGACTCACGCTTTCAACTATGAAAATACTAAATCTCCACAAAAACCCTTCTGATAATTAATATAATCATATGCTCACTAGTGACTGACTTCGAGAATTACATCAAGGAGTTCTAGTGAGAAGCAGTGACCAGTGGAGTTCAAACCACGTCTGTTGTGAGATAGGAACTCACTGAAGACAATTGGTGAATGGTTGCTCAACTTCGTGGATTGGTTGAAGTTAGACATTAACACCATCGGATGCCGTCTCAATGGTCTATCGGTTAAGTGCTCTGGCGCGAGACTGGTAGGTCCTGGGTACGAATCTTGCGGGGCGAGGTCGTGAATGCGCACTGCTGAGGAGTCCTATAATAGGATGAAACGGCCGTCCAGTGCTTCCAGGTTAAAACCTGGTGGTCTAACTTCTATTGACTCACGCTTTCAACTATGAAAATACTAAATCTCCACAAAACCCCTTCGGATAATTAATATGATCATATTGTTATCCCTAGAGGAATTAAATTTCATCTTGCTCAATATATTGTGATCATTTATTGAACATTGACGATGCTACACTGTTCAGTGCGAAAAATTATCGGACTATGAGTAAGTAATAAGCACTGTTTTGTTGGTTAGACTACATGTAGTACTACAGTGTACAACCTTTTTACTAACGGATTTTCGGATAGCAACCGTATTTGTTGTAGGCATGTGCTATCTTGACAAGTTTACCACAAAACGTGAGAAACATGAAAATCTATACTTTACGCCGACCTGTAGAGTTGAAATTTGGAAAATTTATCTCCTTTTAGCATTTATTTAGAAGGATAGTTCTACGAGCATCTAAAGTTTTCCAGACACTAATTTGATTACGACAAGAAACGCTACCAATTCAATAAGTCAATCCATAGGATGGAAATATCTTATGTGTCGCATTGATTTCCATCTACTTGTGGCGTAGGTGAGATGTCTGTCCGCTAACCAAAGGATCAGTACACTGACAAGCGGTCCGCTTTATATTACTCTATGGTTGTGAAACAAGGTCTCAGAAAGAAGACGACATGCATTGGCTGCAGCTTTTTCTACAATGTATGTCTTCGCAGCATTGGAAGAGTTTGGTGTAACGACTAAATGAGTCGGATACAAGGGAAAGATAGCAGATCGGTTGGCAGGATTGTAAATCCTCATTGGGTGAGGGAGTTGGGAGATAAATTACGTATGCCCAAACGACACCTACTTCGGTTGGAGATGTTAACTGATTTCGGAGTAAGTTAGAAGTGTCACAGAAGGTCAAATCAGAATATGGGAGATGTAGACTTCCGAGTTGGGGTTCACGTAATAACTGCGACCGGTGTTTCGAGACGTTGGGAGATATGGCTTAGAATCAGTCATAATGGTGTAAATACATCCACCTTTACTCTAAATTTTGAGTTCCAGTATGCCGTTACATCTTACCATACCTTCCTCCGTAAAACATGGTTTCAATGTTTTGACTTTCTCACTATCAATCCTACTACATTTTCATCCCTTTTCTTAAATCCATCTCATGCTAATGTAGTTAATACAAGCAATCCGATTAAAATTGTTGTAAGCCATAGATGTCAGTTCCAAAGTGATCATTGAGTTCCATAGATTAAGAGATGATCGTAACTCCTGAGTTTTGATAAGGTATCTCTAGCGAATTTTGTTCTCATTGAAGTGGAACTGTGACATCGAACATTGTTATTCTGTCGTTTAGTTGTAAGTTTTTGATCTTAAGAATTATGCTAGAGAGTTGATAATATGATTACATCTAGCTTACATAATACAATGCTACCCACAAGCAGCTACCCAAACTATAAATCTCTATATTTTAAAAATACAGTGAATCTTGGCCCTCATGGATATAAAAAGTCTAGATCTCAATATTATTAAGCTTACAAATAGTGCATTGCAGTTTTATCAATTTGAAGTTACTCGTGGAATGAAGTGCTAGCCCTGGATATGATTGCTAGCTACTATCTCAAATTCAATCAAAGTAATATTCGAGATAATAAAAAAAAGAATACCATTGGAAGGGAAGAAGAAGAAAATAAACATTTACATATTAAAGAAAATCGATAAGTACAGATACAAAAGTGTGATTAGGAATGGATGGTTAGATAGACATACAACATACAGAACAGACGATATACTGGAGATTGTTGTTTATGAAATTATGTAGGCAAATAGATACACATATACAAAGGGGGATAGACAGGCATTAGTGAGAAATTAGAAAGTGACCAATGAACAACAGTAAATTTGTACAAAATGATATTCGGTAAAAATTAAGACAAGTTCCATTAGTAGACAAAGGTTCAACCAAAAAAAATTCTTTTGGGAGAGTTTTTCGTTCACATTTATAAATTATGAAGTTGTAGTGCATTCAAAAATGATACCAGTAGGATAATGAGCAGAGAGAAAATCCTATTTTCCCTAAGAGTCTACAGTGTTGAGTGAAATTACATTAATAAACAGTAAATGGTTACTTACTGAAAACATAAAATGCATTAAACAGAATGTTATGAAATAATGTCAGATACCTATTGAAGAGAATAATATCCAATATCAAGTGACACTTAGGAGACATTGTCGTGAAACGAACAAAAATAGACAAACAAAGTTGGGACTCGTAAAATGACTAGCTTAGAGTGGCATCCATAAATTATCAGTTAGCTACACATGCTTACTCATACTGTGTCAGTTGTAATATTCCAAAAGATAACATTACAAACATATCGCCTTCATACGTTGTTAACATACACTTAAGACTCGAAAAACTTACGAAAATAGAGACGTCATCTCTTTGGTAATTAGGATAAAGAGCTTAATTGTGAATTGTTGTTGAGATACTTAAATACAGGCAACATACACTCGCTGAAAACCATTGTTAGACAGAATACACATAATGATTAGAAATGGAATGGACAAAAATTTCCTAAATGTAACAATGGACGGACTATTTAAATATATTTTGTAATATATATATTAATATAATTGATGCAAGTATTGGTCAGAAAAAAACACTCCCTCTTGTAAGTAGCAATCTTTCATCAGTTGAACAACTGCCGGCCTTTAAAAGATTATGATCAATGCATCAGCCTTATCAAATGGAATAAAAAAAACATGAATATATTTGAATCGTACCATCAGATACAAAAGGGAAGACGAAACATGTCCATGAATATGGTTTTAGATAGTTCAAATATCTAAAACTAAAAATGTCCATCATTGTGTTAGCCCTGAAGAAACTAAATGTAGTTCTTGGCTTATACGATACGATCGGATTAACAGATAAACTTGTTGATTACGGTTCAGTATATAACAATAAGTGATGATGATATATCACTCAGTTCATTGGGAGTTTAAATTGTGTTTAAAAAAAGATTGTGACACTTCTGATATTATTCCTTGTCATAAGAACGCTGTTTTAATATTAAGATTTTGTGGATGTACCTGCTAACGTTTGTTACAAGATAAATATTTTAGCCGAATTCCTTGCACTGAGACTTATTTTTACTGAATGGGCAAATAGTTTGAAGGTACTAACCTTCAAAAATCATAACACCATCAATATATTATTGGTGCACAAAGAATACCCCAACCGTAGAGCTATCAATAACAAGGATAATCGAAGATCTTGAATGGAATCAAATATTCAAATATAATTATAACATACAAGAAACGATCTGAATATATATATATATATATATATATATATATATATATATATTCATGGGTACATATGCAAAAAATATGTACAAATAAAAATATGAAGTAGGATTACTGAAGACTGGGGGAAGTGTAGAGAAAGGAATAGTTACTTATTTGGCAATGAAAGAGATTGTAAATTAAACATTTGTAGAAGAAAATGAGCTCACGATTTGGCATATATATATATATATATGCTTAGTGAATAATTAGTCGTCGAACAAAAAAAATACCAATGAACAAGATAGTATTTGGATGGATCAGCTGAAGTTGCAGAGTATCGTTTATCTTTGTGCAAAGTTCGTAATTAGTTTCGTTTGGTAGCCAGTGAAAAAATGGAAATTATATCCACTTGGCAAAATGCAGTATAGATCCATGATGCTTTTTTCAGAGATCTCAATTCACACTAGAAATTTAAAAAAAAAACAATTCCTCTTATTAGGGGGCACGACACTATTATATCGTTTGATGTTTTACAGTATTTATCGAGGGAAAAAGCAAATACCACAAATGTGGAAATGTGGTGTAGCTATTTAGATGATAAACCGTTTACAATATGGTGAACACATGCATTAAATACACATTGTTTAGCTAAATACATCTTTGTGGGCAGCAAGAAAATCCATCGTTAATAACTTAGTTAATAAATTCATACAAAGTGAATTAATTATTTATTTATTTATAGTTAGAGTCATGTGCTCAAGAAGAAATATCACTCAGAGAATACAAGATTTTACTCCTTTCAATGTATAATTTCAAATATGAAAAGTATGGAACCAAACCATCTATCAGATGATTTAAAATGAAATTTAGACTTAAACTTTTGCTGGGTCAAAAACTTTGGACCGAGTTGATCTACTGACATTAGTGAGAAATAGTGACTGTAGTTGCATTTTTCTGGTCAGTGCTTATTCAAAGACTACAAACTAATTGACATTTCATACTAACGACAGTACAAACAGGCTCTAGTATTAGGCGATTTTTACTTCAAAATATGCCAAGTACAGTGAAATAGGATTTTTAATTTCAAACCTGTAATCTTTTATCAATTGAAGTGTATCGTTTTGGCACGTAAAAACTTCTAATACAGAGTTTTATCTATACCGCTAAATCTTTCTTTTATATTTCATCCAAACTTTAATAAAACTATAGGTTTGACGCAATCACGTACAGTCAAACTGAAAGACAGTGAATCTATCGGTTGACGATAATCGTTACTAGATCTAATTTGATTTTATCATCAAGAAGGATGATTAAATGGTACGCTATTAGAACATACTGTTGAAATGATTCGACCGGCTTGCAGTTGTTCGCCTTCTAATCAGTCAAAGTATTGGTGTTCAAACGTCGATGTTAGGAAATTTATGATTCGAAAAGTAGGGGACTAAATGGCAAGTTCACAGAGACATGTGTCAATATTTAAATATATGAGTTTCATACAACTATTTACAAAAAGCGATTGCCTTTTGGGTTGCCTAGAAATTCAAAACCTGATAACTTGAAGTGGCACAACACTATGTCTTGTTGGAGGAATAGAACACTATCCGACATATGCTTCCTGTAGTTTTCAAATAATCACTATAATTCTTCCATCACTCTAAACATAAAGGGAACACTTACTAGAGTTATGACCTGATTTCTTACATTCACGTTGTTAGGCAAGGCCCATTTCTATCAAACAAACTAGTGAATGAGGCGTAGCAATAAGGCTATTGTAGATTGTATGTCGCAAGATGCGAGCTACATATTTTGCAAGAGTTAATACTACCGAAATGACTCAAAGTCGCAAGAAAAATATGGAACCGATTCAGTAACTGACTCCTTAAGAAACAAGTTTTCATAACAGGTAAGCAATCTAACTTCAAAATCTACTATGCGATTAGAAAATAAAATGAACATACAGTCGTAACGCGTCAAAAGATACGTAAATCATCAAAAAAAAGGAGATTGTACAAGGAAATTTACTTGATTCAGCAGCAGTGGGACGTGAGGGTGCGCCATTACTATTAATCATCTTAAGATCTTCATTATCATTCATCACAGCCGAAGAAACATCGCATCCTATACCACTTATTGTTGGGTGCATTATAGCTGAAAGGTAAGATGTTAATAGAATCCAATATGAGAAAAAATCAACTATTTATGAATAGTAGATTTTCTAATCGAGAATTATTGTCGTATGAACGGTCTACTATCATTCGGCTGAGAAGTGTTGGTTTAGTGGTTAAGGTTTTCGACTTTTAACCACTAGGTTCAAGGTTCAAGTCACGGTCACATCCACTTCAGTTTGGACTTTTGGACAATGCTACTAGCTCTCACAGTCTCTCCAAACCAAGCACACAGATCTGTTGCATCACCATCAGAAAGCCTAATTTTATTAGTCAGTGTCTTTCTCACCAATTTCATCCAAGTAATTGAGGGGTAGTAATGATACATACAGATAGATGAAGAGATACTACCGAAAAAGTATAGCATAAAGAGATTCTGTTAACATGGACCAACAAATCGGTTTATAATATTCTTTTGCGACACATGAGGTAATCAGATCAACTAAGTCAAATAAACTCACGAAGGTATAACTACCTGTGCTTCTGTTGGTCGTCTAGTTTGATAAGATGCTTTTCAACTATCAGATTTATATTGACTCGGTACGTGGATAAATACATAATCAAGATCGAAACTGTATGACAATCAAGATGTCTGTTTCCGATGTAGAAATTAAGATATTGTTCCTAATAAGCAAAAAAAGAGCTTCTGCAATGTAAAAGCCCAAAAAATCATGTCTGTGAATGTCGCCTGATCGATAGTAGTTAACGGTTTCACTAACAGACAAACCGTAGTAATATAAAACCAAGTCACTCTAAACAATACAGTGTATCTCTGGAATCATAGAATCCTTTGTTAGGTAACATTCCACAAAAACATACAGATAAACAAATACTTACACTCCGGGGTCGACTGATTTCCACTACAGCTTGTTCCGATTGAATTGTACAACATAGGAGAATTATTTGACTTGATAGTTGTAGAGATCAAAGTTGAGGGTGCAGAATGAAGGACATTCTGATTATCCATCATATCCATTGCAAAAGAGGAGGAGGTCAGTGGGGAAGTCAAAGGGGTACCGGGAACAGAGACATGTCCCATTTGCGTACCTCCACTGCCCATCACTTCATTTGGCATCATAAAGCTTGACTGTTGAGATGATACAACCGAAGAACCTAACCCATTCGGAAGAGAAGGCGGGGTGAAACGCGCAGGAGGTCTTGAAGGAAGAAGACTGGGGGAGGCACAGTGAGGGAACCCACTCAAACCATTCGTACCGTCAACTAAAGACGAAGCACTACTTGACCGAGTTGGTTGATGCATGGCATCTCCATTTCCTGATGGCATATAATGATCTAAACAAGAAACGAGTAATGAAATACTTGTCCTAGATTATTTCTAAAAGATGAGTGAGAAATCAAGCTTCCCTAAACTTAAAGAAAAATACTTCTGTTTCAACATCAAATAAAACCTATGTGAGAGATCTTGTAAGAGGTTTGTAGTAATGTTTACATGGGCAACGAAAATCAAACACTAGGACTACGGAATAACTTTAATTAGGAATAAGCTGACGCATAAAAACTGAGGAATTTTAAGTATTGTGAAGATACCATTGTCGCATCATAAACAACTAAATATATTTACGTAAATAATAGGGAAAACCTTGAATGAAGGATTAATATTTCTGCATGATTAAGTAAAATGCACTAGGTGTAAGGCATTTAATTACTCCATGGAAATCGCTGCGAAAATGTAAGATATCTCGATCTTAAGGTATATCGCACATGTAATAAATAAACTAAGGCCTACAGTTCAATAACGAAATAATTTATCTTGTATTTTTGCCGCATCATTTGATAGCTGTAACATATTTACACGCAAAAGCAAACTATAAACTATGTTCAATGACAGTTTGAAGCTATCATATTATTTGCTTAAAAAAAAACAAGTTCGGATCACACCACAACATTTCGTGGCTAATAATTCAGTCTAGATAGAAACGACTCATTTTATGGAAATAGTAACTTACCACCTCTATTAAGCATATTAGAAGCTGACATTTGGGCTTTGGTAAATACTGGCATAAATTGTTGTCCCATCATTTGAGAGTGATGATGCAAATTTCTGTTTGGCGCTGAACTCGAATAAAATGACTGACTAGGAGGCATAGGAACTGGTTGATTTTGTTGCAGGGAAGTAAGATTACCGGGAAAAACACCTTCATGTGGCATGCTCTGATTTGGTCCACCTGAAGACATTGGACCCGCACGAAACTGAAGGGAGTTTATCTGTTGCTGTGGTTGATTAGAATTTAACATATTTCCTCCTGAACTTAAACCTAGTGGGGAAGATATAATACCAGCAGGCGAATCGCCAGAGCCAGGAAAAGGGCCAGAATTTATATGAGAAGCCATAACGCCTGAATTGGCTGCAGCAGCAGCCACGGCATCATATTGAGTATTTTCTAATCGAGTTATTAAACGTTCATCCTCATCACCGAAATCCCCGCCCATAAGAGTTGGTTCACCAACTATCATCACATCCTTTCAAAGAAAAATACACACAAAACTAATCAGACAACTACACGTGCAAGTAGTGAAAAAACACTGGATTATGACACATGCAAACTGTAACAAAATTTACCCGGAGCTCGATTTGTGCTAACTTAAAAAAGACAATAGTATGCCACGGCATAAAACTTACCCCAGGTTGAGCAATATGATGGGATTGTAGCGGAATAGGTGACTGTTTGCGCTTTGATGTTCGACTTGTATTATTTGCACCTTCAGTAGTTGCTGAACTACCTTTACGCTTACGTCGTTTGCTAGGTTGGCGTGTAGCTTCTAAACAAAGGAAAATCGATATAGGGAAAGTCATCATGAAAGGCAATGATTCATACGGTGAAATAAGACTAAATAACAAACCTATTTCATAATAATGTTTGCTTTTTTAATAATACGTAACAAAAATTAAGTCAAAATGTTATACTAACACTTGTTAGGGTCTCACGACACGTTAAATGAAGTCTAGAATAACAAGCAACTCAATGATTTAGGACGTTATAATAGGTGGTTTGGAATTGAATTCAGTAGCGATAGCTAGACTAAAAAATACAGATATGGGTTTTCTTTTTTTTCATAGTTTAATTTTTTTTTCTATGCTGTTCATGACACCATTTCAAGCACTTCAGTGTGGTATTGCGTTTTTGCCTCTTCCATATCATACCATTGCAACTTAGTTATGCTACGCTTTTTGACCTGTGCAATATGCTAATTATTGTCTTTAGAATGAAAATACAAATGATCAGTGAAAAAACTGTTCAACAAACCTTGGGGCATCATTCTCTGCCATTTCTGAAATAAAGTGGTTTTAAGGCAATCACGGGGTGTAAGGCTATATGCCTTTTGACGCGACATCAGTTCTTGCATTGGTTCCAGAATTATACATAATCGAAAGAAATTGAGTGTGGTATTTGTCATTCCGTATCTGGTAATGTTCTTGGATAGTTGATCTAAAAAAGCCGGGTCCTGAACAAACAAAAGAATTAAAATTGTACTGACAAAGTAACAATACGATTATTAAATATTTTGCACGGGGTAATTATCCATGAAATATAATTATGGCTAAGACTAGCCGAAGAGTTTCGGGCAACAAAACTCAGAAACCAAGCACAAAGTTGCGAGCTATGTTTTGGACCACGAACTGAGATAACTTATTTTCCAGCCATAAATGTCAGTCTTTTTTGCCTAACTGATATTCTACATTACTCATTAGTTATATATATATATATACTTAAAATCCATCTAGTTTCTTAATTTGAGCGGTCTAGTAAACGTGTGTGAATTCATAATTACTTAAAGGGAGAAGTGTACTCACTTGGATGCCAAGCATAGAACGCATTATCATTTCACGATGAGTTCGGATGAGGAAAATCCATGATCGAATCCTCATTAAATCATCAAAAGCGAAATCGAGTGTTAATCGACCTTCCACAACAACCGTAACAGGAATAGACCTAACCATAGTCATAGTCATCGTTGCAGATTCTGAATCCAGAGTTAAAATTGGATGATGAAAATATTCATGGTTCAATCTAAGGTTGTAATAAAGCTCACCGCATCCACTTTCAAATATACTACGAAAATAACGGGGAATGAGCGTCCGCCCGATAGCTAAAAGAGAAATGTGACATAAGATAGGCTTACTGTAACTTTTTGGACCCTCTTCTGTCAAAAAGGCAAGAGTAAGTGTTGCGTCATCTTCAAAAAAGTCAGTAGCAAATGACTCCCACCACAAACTATCACAGTCCTAAAAATAGGTTAGTGTCTTGGAAAACATGTACAGACATACGTCGCTGCGCTGTTGTAATCGCTTATTCATTTCAAATATCCGTAGCTCTGGTTGACCTATCAGATGTGGTAGTCGATTCCTAAAACAAAGGAAAATTTGTCATGAAAGATAAATATACTAGTGGCAGTGAACGGTATAACTATTTTAAACTGAAAATTGGAGTGAAAGGTGGAGTGGCTTTTGTTCTAGTGAAATAATCAAGATCTTTTGTAAGAACACTGAATCCTCTTAAGATTTCTGATAAATAAATCTCGCACTTTTTACGCGATGTAAATGTTTCAGGTCGGTTGTAGTGGGACTGTGTTCAATTCAGAGCAATAGAACCAATCTGGTTATATTAGATTTGGGACATCGTATTGTGTTAACTTTCGAACGACTAAGTTCCTGAGTTAATCAGCAGTCGCTAATTGAACGACAGCCTGAGACAACATAATTGGTGATGAATAAAACGACGAAAGTTTTTACTTGGCTATGTACCGTTTTGTATCATCAGTTGATTAGCACTCCCTCAATAATTTTAGCAATCAGGACTCTTATTGAAAAGTGAAGACAAGGAGAGACGTTAAGATGGACGCAGATAAACTTGAAAACCTGTTAGAACACCAGATCAAGTCGATGGATGTATAGGAAAACCCATATGGTGAATTTAATGACACAGTCAATGGTATCGCCGAGTTTACGTATAGGCAGGTCTGAAACATGATGTTGGATACTTGGTTTCGCCATGAAAACTTATCCAGCATCAACTTTCTCAATTAGGAGAATATTTAGAAGGTTCATACTTTTATGTAAACTTTATGCTAAACTACATAACAGCGGGGATTTTATTACAACAGGACATATGCAACAGAGCTTCCGTGGAAATAACTGCATCACCTATCCTATTATTTGATCATTCACTACTTTTTAATACCCACTATTACTGTCTGAAGCTAGTAGTGAACAAAAACGATGGCTTTAGATCTCAGTGCAACAATCTGTCATATGTGAACGCTTTAGATCAATATATTACCAGTGGTCATATCCAATTGTTGGTCAGTTAAAGGTGGTGACATTCGCAGGATGTCAATATACACAGTAAGATGTCAAACTATCTTACGATGCTGCTATAGAAGTGTGACGAATCTAAAGGGTACGACTCCGGTCTCATCTAGACGTTAAGGCACTTTCGATGTGACTGATTCAATGTCTATCGGTGCAAACATCTGTTGATCCTTCGCTAAAGAAATGCCAAAGTACCTTCACCACAGAGCTCCTGTGAAGGAAAATTTAGAAAACCCTGACCCTAAAAATAAATGTGAAAAATGTTACACAGTAAATCTTAGAAACGATTACTTAGACTAATATAGGTGCAAACAGAAACTGGGAGAGACTGATAGGGATGGTGTGGTAACACTTAAATGTATCGCTGTTAAGATCACTAGTTATGTTGTTGGGAATGTGAAATCCCCAAATAAAACTCATGAAGAAAACCAATATCGATTTAAGTTGATCGTAAGGTTAACTTTCAATGCATTTTCGTTGTACTACTGTGAAATTTCAGCGGGTTTTTACTATGACTGTGTTTAATGACAATCACACGGTTTATAACTCCGAATCACTGAAACTGATATGTAACCAACTAATTTAAAATGTATTTTTAGCTCTATTAGAAACCTTACCAACAAAGCTCCCATTAAGAAACCGGACCTCTCTCCAGTTAATGGGGGAGGGAAGAATAATATTTTTGTTCACTGCGGTTGGAGCCGCGAATATATTAGCTTAAAGCACGAACGTATTAGCTGTTTATTTGGAACTGATGGTTGATTAGACGTTAATGACAGAGTTATTGAGTACATCATTTACTTGGAAGAGAAACTATCGATCATGTTTATTAAGCACTAGCACCGACTTCGACCAAATCGTAAATATAATGTCCATTGTTGAAAGCTGCCACCCCGCTGTTTAGTTACTACTAACACTAATGATTAGCTTATTGGCTGTTCTATAAATAGTGCAATTTCCCGAATGCATCTCCCGGGTAACATGAGCCTCCTAAACTCACGTGATTGATTAACGTATTACAAATCAGTGGCTTTGTGAAAGTTCGTACAACAATACCATTTACCGAACAAGCCGAAGCGTACCGGTACGGAATACTGGTATGAGAAACAACCCATCTGACCCAACAAAAACTTGAGTTTAGAGTCATACATTACCTGAGTTACGAACCCTTCAACCAGTACTAAACAAATGTCATGGGGACTTTATGTGATAACGGTAATTATTTATAAACAAGAAGATATCATGTATGCGACATAGATACTAAAAGAACCGAAATGGATTTCCAACACCCTTAAAGGATGCTTATTTCAGGTCAGTATCACGATATATGAAACACTTCGGTCATATACAATATTCATTTCCGTGATCACCAGCGACGTAAAAGATAGGCAACATTTTGATACGCGACGTAAGGAGAGATAAAAAGTTACCCCATCATTGGTAACTCATTATTGAAGATGAATAAATCGAAGCACATGACGACTGGATATCAGAACGGTTGGGTGAGGACGTTGCAGCACATTGTTGGAGAAACCGATTGCGCCAGCTATAAAAACATTATGATACGGGACAAAGGAAAACCATTCCATCTCACCGCCCAAAACCCTAATTTTTTTTGAGATTTACAAGCATCTATTTGTAAATCAGTGTGGTTGGACAATGGAATACCATTGTACAGCTTCAAAACAAATGGCAAAGTCCGAAATCGCGTGATGAACAAAGCACATGTGGACGATACTCGACTATTTTTCGCTTGGTCAGATACGATCTTTACTAACAAATCATTTATAGCGAACAAGCAGGACTGTAGGTACGATAGCAAAAGTGAACCATACCCTGGCCACAGATGAATAAAATCGAGACTGCTAGTCAACATAGGCTTTTGAAATTCAGTGCCCCAAATCCAGTGAAGTTACTGCCGAGCTGTGCATGAGAATGAGAACTTGACGGATTCAACCATGATACATAATAAATGAAAAAAGAACAAGAAAAACTGCGTAGTTATGGCGACATGTAACCAAAACGCAGAACCTGATCGAGACATCACACGGACATTAACCGTGCAAAAAATTTAGCTCGGCATTAAACTTATTGTCGTACTAGGTGACTGACCCACGACTGACTGAAATAATATTCGTCAAAACGGTTAGATATACTTTTGAAACAGTTAAAATACTGTAGACTTACAACGATAGTAGTGGATGGTGATGAAATTGGCTAGGATGACCATGTGGGACCATATTTGGGATAGGATGAGGGGAACCTGGGTTCATACCAAGAGTGGAGAAATAATGGCTTGGTATTGGGCCAGAACCTGAAGCTGGTGTAGCAGGCTCACGGTCGTGAGGACCAGACATTTGGATACCATGGCCCGAATGGAGCATTCCTAGATAATTATTTCTTAACCAAAAGTTACATACCAGGTGGGAGGGTGTTCGGCAAATTTAGAGAACTTGATATCACCGGGCCTGAGTGAACTGGTTGCATATGGAGAGGTTGAGACCCACCACTCGCAACCGCAGAAGGCATCCTGTTCATTGGAGTTTTGGAAGGAAAGCCAACTGCATGTGGAAAATTCAAAAACTTCTCCGGATAATCCGAGATATTGGGATCCAGCGTTGGTAAACGGACAACCGAATAGACAGACTTCAACGAGCCAACCAAAATGGAGTCGTCCTAAATAAGAAAAACAGACAGGTTAAACAAAAATAGTCATCTTACTACAGAGCAATTAGGCAAAGAAAATATAGCGTTCAGCTTGTGGATTTGTAAGTTCTGGTGTGTATGAGTAATAATGTTGAGCAACTGAAAGCGTGTTTTTGAAAAAGATTGTGATTTTCTAATTTGTGAATTAACTTGCTTTTGTGTGTTATGGTATCAAGAGATTACTTGGTTAGCTTTAGCTTGAATCATTTCAGCTAAAGTCTTTAACTTTTCGCGAATCATTTTGTGATGCTCTTCTCCATTTTTCATCGATCCTGGCACCTATGGGGATCTTGCGTATTTCGGCCAGTTTTTTCAATCTAGTAGATTTTATACTGTTCTATTGTCTGAAGTTTCTACAGTTCTCTTTGCAGTGGTCGGTTATTCTCATAACTTTGGACAGCTTAAGTGTTTCTTCCTTGTTGGGTAAAGAACGCAGTATGATTGGTGTAACAGGTTATCTCATAATATATGCACACATTTGAAATCCAGAGACTGACTTCCATCACCTCTGAACTGCTGTTGTTGCAGCAAGACATTACTCATCCAGGAGGCGATGAGCCCTCTGACGTTAGTCAGTAAGAAGGTTGATAATAGCTGTACTGGTGGTTCCAGCACTGGCAAAGAAAAATCTGCCATCTCTGTAAGTCCAGATTAACGAGAAGATAAACAGTCGACCGATAAACCTGAATAAGTCGAATCTTTTTTGCTTTTCATGAGTCTAAAGTCGTATCTGAAGACCCAAATAATCGTTCTAAGTAGATTTGACGTGAGTGCCTTGGGTGAAGGGAAATAGACAGCAGTTTAGGAACGAGGAAGCGAAAAGAAAAGAATCCACTTCCGCTAACAGTGCGTGGTTGGCTGAATAATCTTTAGTATATATTCTCACTCTGAGTCACAGAACATCCATTCAAATTTCCTTATTAAGAATTGTAGTGACTATCTATAACCAATTTCGATTATGGTTAATTTTGATCAGGCCCTTTTACTAACTTACTTAACAGACAATGTTATTTGAGCAGTAAGAATTCGCATATTTCTTTGTACTGTTATGGTGACTAGATCACATGACAGATTCTAGCAAAAATGTTGATGGCTTATCTATCACTCGATGATTAATCATCCTCCTCATGTATATATGTACTCAAACTCCATTAATGGCTTTCGCTTTGCCTCGCTGCGCCTTTATACAATTTGACCACAAATTTGCCTATGTATTCGCTCATGTATACTTATTGGCCTCTCTGCTTCAAATTCTCTTGATGTGCCTATGACTTTTTGATCTGAGCTATCCACTAATAAACTGTAGTCGCCCTTTCTCATTGTCTTCTGATTTCAAACACCGTTGAGATTTGTGTTATAACGGTTATCAAGGTGATCGAATAACGAAGCAAAGCCACTACGGACTATAATTAACCCTTGGGTAGAGAAAAGGGTTAATTTCATCGAACATTCGTGTGAATAACTTAGTAGAATAAATAGACGTTGATTCAGCAACTAGAAATGCATATGACTTAGAGAAGGCCGAGACATTTATTGGTAACATTTTGCCTGGACAATCTACGGGAGTTCTGACTCTAAAATTGATATAGATGGGCAAGGGGACTAAGGGAGATATTGATCCCTGGACGCGTAAGCACTTTAAGGTGATACTAAGATCGGACGAACAAAAAAGATATTGTTAATGAGTGATTGACATTCGTGTTAAACTTAATGTCTCTGATGGATAGAATAAAAAGGAATGAAGTCCTGGCTGAACCAGAAATCTGTCAGCAGAATGGTGAAGAAAACCCTCTTCTCGGGGTCTCCAAGTATCCAGGTCTTGGAAGAGAATACAAACAAAACCTGCATGGGTAGGTCATCCTCTTTAGAAGTCCTGTGTATCAAGTTTCTTAGTATGGGAAATGGACTTCATGAACTAATAATATGGGTCAACGAATTGAAGCCACTCATCATATCTGTAGCTGAAACTTGGTTAGTCCATGACTTCGATGTCACTAAAGAGTTGTCCTTATCATATTCATCCTAGGATCATGGAAATCCTGTTGTATATGATTGCAGAAACTCTGGCAGTACTGATGGATATATATCTGATAGTTTGAAGTATTTTAGTTTTTGTACAAACTAGCAATTCCAGAAATAACTCAACTTGACCGAGAAGTAGATGAGCACGAACGAACGTGATGTATTTGAAATTAGATATCAGGGAGTTATCGAGTACAAAGAACTCATTAGTTCATACAAACACGATATCCGCCACAGCTCAAATCGCATTATAAGTTTCTGTGATTGAGTATACGACTTCTAAAGTTCATTCTGTGTCTGTTCGACAGTATATTGGATGTAGACTCTGTATTATCTTGAATGTGCTCATAAGTGAAAGAATTAACCAAAATTGGAATGGACCAACCTAGGTCCTGGAATTTTACACAACCACCATGTCGGTTGTGTAGTGAAACTACTGGAATCAAAAATTTGGATCATTAGACTTTCTGACACTATCCTCGCCCACGGAATAATTTAAGGATCTTATGTTTCTACTGCTTGGCCAATTCGACTTTCCTAATACGCATTATGTTCTTATATCTCACTCTTCGATTATCATGTGTAAGTATTAGGGGATACACACTGACATATAATTCGAGGCATTCCATCATGTGAATTTGACTTCTGCAAAAAACATGACACATATTCCTTTTGCTTTTCATATTGGAATGCTCAGATAAATATGCATTGATATGTGTAATTAGCAAATGTGATTCATCTAAGCTTGATTCACCTGAAAAACAGTCAAATGTAAAATATGCAACAGGATAATCTTTGACCTTACTTGGATTTGCTACCGGTGCAGACTTCATATCTGAACTAGCTGGTTCCATGACTGCTCCGGAAGAACTTGTTATTCTTTCTGATTCGTCATACAACTGATCAGGGATTTTACTCGACATATACTGGTTGTAAAAATATCCAACATCTGACACAATAACATCAGAAACGTTTGACAGACACGTGTCAGTTGTTTCTATGTAACTGACTACGCCACTTCAGGATTTTATATTGATTAAATTGTCTTACAAATAGATTATGGAGATTCGCTATATACATGGTCGCCTGTTCTGATTATAGCCTTCTAAGACTGTGTGCTATAGAATATGAGCGTATTCTAGATAATGATGTTCGGAAGAAGCGAATCTTCCATCCCTCGTAGGAATCCCAAATTTGATTATTATGTTATGTGTTGTCGAAACAAACTTTACACTTTCTCTTCGTTGGTCACGTTTGCAATACTATTCGACAGTTTTATTGACCAAAAAGATAAACTATAATACAAAGTTCAATACAGCTCTTCGAACCGCAAAGAATACATATATATGTGACTAAACTGAAAACATTAAGACCTACAAGGAATATAATAATCCAGAAGGTCTGACAGTTAAAAATGAAGCGATAATTGTTAAATTTATTCTAAATTTATTTACTAACCATTTAGTCTCGAGGTCCAATGTACATTTACCTACATTACAATAAATTAATAATCAACCCACGCCATAAGACTGAATCCTTAGGTAATAATTATAAGGTTATTATTTATTAAACACGACCTAAATGCATCGGTAAGGTCTATAATCATTTTTGAGGAACAGAAGATCATATAAGGAAAATAAGTGTAAATTTGATGTAGAGTGATAGCCTACCCTAGTAAACGGCATAAAACAATCAACTCTAAAAAATTAACATGATCACCACCTACCCGCCGTTTCTGTTGTTCTAATTCAAACAGATCAGCTGGTCCAAGTTCTGGGAGGCATTCCTGCGTGTGAATCAAGCACATGAATCTCAAGAAATATGTAGCGAAGTGAAGAAGGGCCATTAAATAAGCACGAGACTGGCCAGAAATTACAGTGCAGTTAAATATACTTCCGAATGATACTGAATCCGTTCCCATGGTTCTGAAACCTGTTTGTGTGAGCAACTGATCCAATAACCTGACGGGCACATTCTGGTTATTCGATATTGACGAATTCCCACAACTGACCCCCTAAGATAATGAATTTTAGAGAACAAAACCAAGTAATTATTCTAGGATGAAATGATTCATAGAGATTTCGTTAATTCGATGCATTGACGTATTGAAGATTCCGAATTCGATATTGGTTGACAGTTGTTTTGAGTTCCATATGTTCTTCAACTGTAGGAATGCTGTCCTTGCTTTGCCAATCCTCGCCTTTACGTCTGCAGCAGGTCCTCCAAGTTCATCGATGATGCTACCCAGATACGTGAGAATTTCCACCTCTTCCAGAGTTTCTCCATCAAGTGTGATTGTGCTGGTGTTTTCCGTGTTGTATTTGAGGATCTTGCTTTTCTCCTTGTATGTGTTGAGGCCTACTGATGCAGAGACTGCTGCTACACTAGTTGTCTTCATCCTCATTTGTTGATTTGTATGGGATAGAAGGGCCAGGTCATCTGCGAAGTCCAAATCTCCTAATTGATTCCGAGCTGTCTATTGTATTCCGTGCTTTCTCTCAGATGTCGAGGTCTTCATAATGCAGTCTACCACCAGAAGAAAGAAAAGGGAAGAACGTAAGTAGTCTTGTCTGAATCCTGTCTTCGCTTGGAATGTATCTGTCAGCTATCCTTCATGCATGAATTTGCACTTTAGTTCATTGTATGAATTCCGTACGATACTGATGATCTCAGATACACCATAGTGTTGAAGAAGTTTTCATAATGTTCTCCTATCTACACTATTAAATGCTTTCTCATAGTCAAGGAAGTTGATGTATAGTGGAGAGTTCCATTCGATTGATTGTTCAACGATGATCCTCAGTGTCTTGATTTGGTCTGTGCACGACCGATTCTTACGGAATCCGGCCTGTTGATCTCGAAGTTAGGCGTTTACTGAGTTTTTCATCCGGTCCAGCAACACTATTGAAAACTTTTCCCGGTACTGGAAGTAGTGTGGTTTCTCTGTAGTTCTCACATTTGCTTAGATCTCCTTTCTTTGGTATCTTGATGAGGTGTCCTTTCCAGTCCGCCAGTACTTATCCTCTCCCCCAAATCTCCCTGAATAGAACGTGGAACATCTTTGCATTTACTTCTCTATCTGACTTCAATGCTTCAGCTGGCGTATTTTCAGGTATTACTACTTTCCCATTCTTGATTTGTCTGGTGGCCATCCTGATTTATTCGATCGTTGGTGGAGTGACATATATAGGAAGGTCTGTAGGTGCTGCTACAATGTCTGGTGGGTTCAGTAGATCTGGTCTATTCAAGAAACCCACCCATGTGTTCCTCTATCCTTAAATTTCAGTGATTGGCCTGCCTTCTTTGTCCTTGACCGGTCTCTCTGGTTTACTATATTTCCCTGTCAGTTTCTTCATCGTGTCATATAGTTGTTTCATATTTCCTTCTCTTGCAGCTTTTTCCGCTGTCGTTGCTAACTCTTTCACGTAATTCTGCTTGTCGACTCGAATACCCCTCTTCACTTGCTTGTTTGCTTCAGTGTATTCAGCTTGTGTCTTGACTTTCTCTGTTCTTTTTTGGATATTGTTAATTGCTGTCTTCTTGTTCTTCCTTTCTTGAATCTTGTTCAGGGTTTCGATAGAGATCCATTCCTTATGATGATGCCTCCTGCGACCCTGAACCGCATGTCATGTTGAATTTAGTGCTTTTTTGATCACTTCACAGTTGTCCTCGATAGTGATTTCTTCCTCTTCCTTGACTAGATCTTATAAGGTTTTGAACCTGTTGTTGATAGTTATCTTGAATTGGTTGAGTCTGTCACTATGTCGAAGGAGGGCTCTATCGAACATTTGTAATGCTGTTTCCCTAGCTGTTCAGCTTTTATTTAGCTTTAGTTTCAATCTTGGCAGCCACTATCAAGTAGGGATCTTAAGCTATGTCATTTCTTCTTCTCTCTCTCACACGATTTCCATTGCCGTGATTTTTCTAGTGATGCAAATATGGTCTATCTGGTTCTCTGTGGCGTGGTCTGGTGAGATCCGTGTGACTTTGCTAATGCGTTTGGGCGAGAATATTGTGCATGAATAATCATTTTGTTGAAGGCATATAAATTCTCAAATTTTTCATCCTTCTCGTTGCTTTCTTCCAGTTGGTTTCGTCCAATCATATCTTCATACTCGATGTTGTCCGTTTCGACCTTGGTGTTTAGGTCTCCCATCAGGACGGTTGGGTCTTTTCCTGGCCCCCTTCTATGGTCAATATCATCATCGGTGAGTGCATAACAATGGATAATATTCGTCGTGATTCCCTTCTTCGTTTTGAAGGATGCTTTGATTACCCTGGGCCCGTGAGGTTTTCATCATATAAGTGTTTTACGTGCTCTTTTGGACAGCATCAGAGCAACTTCTTGTGTGCAAGGAGCATTTTCTTCTTGATTAGAGTACAGCAACATTTCTCTCGGATCTTGCCTCTTCTGTTCATCTTTGGTCCAATGGGTTGCAGTGATTCCGGGAACCACGAAGGTTTATCTCCTCATTTCCGTCATTGTTGTCCGAACGTTTCATGTACCTATAAAAGTTGTTGTTCTGGTTGCTCGAAGGGACACCAGCCTCATGACTTCCGAAGAATCTCGGTTTCCATCATGAGGCGTCATAATTCTTCCTAAAGAAGATCCCTCAACTGGGAGGGCAGAGTTTAAATGGTTTATTTTGTTTATTCTGGTAAGCGCTTTATTTTCGCAAGGTTGTTCTTTACGGGATGGGGTTGTTAACCCCATGCCCAGCCCTCCTTCTTTACTCGGGCTTGAAACTGGAAGTAACTCTAGAAGAGCTAAAGGCGGAGTGAACAAGATCCATACCCCTCTGTAACACATATTGCCGCCCAACTAACTAAAAGCAGATCACGAACAACTAGAAGTTCGCCGATTCTGCCAATCAAGCTTCAAGCTGAATCTAATGCGGTATATCCGTATATTGAACAATGATTATGACATTAAAGTATTTATTATTTATTCCATCTAAGAATGGTCTTTTGAGGAGACATTTGAGAGTGTAAGATCATCTACGTTGATGATCTATGTCAAAATGATTGGGGGCCTACTAGAGTTAAACGAGAATGGTGACGAACCAACTAACGCTGAAGTCACACCTCGCGACCAGCCCTTACGTGGATTGAACCATCGACGCATCAAAGGATTATGAACGCTATGGAGACTGTACAACACAAAGGACGTTATTACAAGAATAAATTAGTTAAGGTACAACCACGAAAGTACAGAAGTGAAAGAACAACCACTGCCGCGTGGGCCAGTCCATGGCATATGATTGATTGATGCGCGTTGACTATCCTTGACCTTGACAGGGATCGATGATCTGTTCGATATTCAGTGACATTTCACCGACCCTACAAGAGATTTAAAACGAGAGATTAAATGATCTACATTTAGAGTCTTGTAATTTTGCATGGGAACCCTATCATTTGGGAGTTTGTCAGAAACCTTAGTACCAGCACCGGTTTATAAACTCGAAATGTGCTTGGATTTTTTAGTATTACAAATATCAGGGTTGGAACTGGGAATCGACTTCCTATCCTTACCTCTGACGACTGAAGAATCCTGGCGAGACTATAATTTATGGATGAACTAATCAGACTTATGACAACAGGTCTTGGATTTCATTCATCTATTTGGTTGAAGAGCGTCTCTGCATTTTCTCTGATGTCCTTTCCTGATGAAAACCCTACATCTAATTTTCTATCCCTAGCCATCAACTGTAAATCACAATCCCCATCATTCACACGGGTTTAAAACCCTCATTTAGCCCTAGTAAGTAGGTGGACGTTCTCAAGCACACTTCAGTGTCGTTCAAGGGTCGTCCATAGATTACAGTCTCACCAGAAAACTCGCTAAGAAGTCGATCGGCTTAAGCAAGCTATATTGGATATTGGATATTGAATAACTTATGATGACCTTGGAGTGTCATTATTGCCGTTACCTTCGTTAAGGCTTTAAGGACGCACGGGTTGATGTCGTTTGCCCTCCTGAAAAAGGCCTTCGGTATCGGGAAAGCAATCGACGACCGAGAGTTTGACGAGTTTCTTAAGGCAGTTGACGTCAATGATGTGCATGTCGGGTTTGTAGTTCAGTTTGCTCTGACTAACATTTAAGGCAATTGAGTAAATTATTAAGAAAAAAAGCAGTCCGGTTGTTTGTCCTAAAAAATGAAGACTCAGGTGTTATATTTGATTCTTCAGTACAAAAGGTATACCCATACTCATGATTTTACTCTCAGGATCCTGTTAAATCCACTCCAACCATTAATATTGGTCGTCAGCAGTTGAATCTTAGTGATATGGCGTTTGGGTCTTATTCTTTGAATAACAGAAAGCTGATCTTGAATTCAATGAAAATTCATGATATGAGGTGAGTTCATCTCTTAGCTGATGACAAATTGTAGTTCTATTGGGCAGGTTCTGTTTACTCGAGTTTTTCATGAATTTGATGAGTGGTAAGTACGAAAAAATTCTGAAGCAACTACTTTTCAGGCGAAGGCTGTATTCAAAAAGTGAACACAACCATGGGATCAAGCAAGAGACTTCCGTTGGAAATTCCGAATTGGTATGACAATTTGCTAAGTTTATTTTCCCATAGTTAAAGAAACATAACTTAAGGAGTTACAAAACTTTGGCAGTTTGTCTGCTTATCAATTTGGAGTGGTGTTCGCCTACTAGTGGGTCGTGTACCAACAAAGCATGCTCACAAAAGTCACATGGTCGTCGGAATTTCTATCATCTATTCAACAATGATATTTCCCACCACAACCAACTAGTTCCTCAGTCGTCTACGGATACTAGCTTGAAGATATCGGCCTTTACCGCGAGACGTTTCTACAATATGCTCTTTGAACACTGGGCCCAGTTGAGCCTAATAATAGAGACACTATCAAATGAATGTGCAATAGCCGTATGCAGCAATGCTAAAAGCTACTGGGGCACACACAAACTTGTTCCAGAAACACACTGTACAGAAACCATTGCAAAAGCTTTCAACAACTTTCTGAATTATTTCCGAGATCTATGTTTGCCCAAATTATCTTTTCCAATTTGGCCTACGTTAAATGTCACATTGTCTACCGATTTTGATTCATTATCACCCTGCTCTGATCGATCACGAGCAGATTGTGTTGCTTATTGGCTTAATATGGACCCTACATATTCCCAGTCAATGATCGTCGATTCTAACCAAGCTTCCAAAGACAGTCTACTCGATGTGTTTGTGAGATCATGTCTGGCACCTTTAATTATTAAAGGTAATAGTAAAGAACATCGTAGGTAAGTGAGCTTTTAGCGCTTAAGCTGTATTACAAAAGTTTTCACGTTAGTATATATTTGGTGAGTTTATAGCCGTTCAGCTTGTCTGTACAATACGTAGTTATGATTTCAGTTTTTCTTTTGTATTGTAGATCATATAACATGTAGGGATTGTTTAGTTAGCTAGTTATTTACACATTTATGTTGGAAGGGTGACTGACACTTTTACCGGACCACTACTGGATAAAGCTATGAACAGTGTCTGAGGTTTATCATTCTCTTAAAAGCATTCGATTGTAGGTGAACAAAAATCAGTTGAAGGAGCATTCACGTCTTACTTTCCGAGTGTCTACCGGATAATTTTCCTTTGTCTTTTGCCGCTTGTATTCCCGTCGCTGGTTTTGTTCTTTAGTAGTCTTATGTTAGAAGGCAATTCATATTGATGTACTGTCATTCAAGAATATTTTACGTCTTTGTACGACTTGTTTTTTCTTTACATAAGTACTTGTGATACGAATTATTCCAGGGGTATTTAGAGTCAATTGGATATATTATTGAGGTAGCGTAGTTGTAATATTGTAGTTATTCCTATTGTTTCTCTTGCGGTTTCTGCAATATCATTGACGTCAACGTGTTTTAACTTTTTCCTACTAAGCAACAAATCTTGAGATTCCTGTAGGTCATTATGTAAGTTACGTGACGTCTTATCATCTATCTACTTAGGTAGTTCAACTGCCTCGTGACTAGCGTTATGGTTGGGAACTTTTTTCATGAGCTTTTATACCTGCTGGTTATGAATCACGGTATGTGCTCACCTTATTCACGTAGAAATGTTACTCAGTTGTTCAGCGTATTTTTTTAATCATAAATTCGTCTATATTTCTGATTGGGTGCTGTCAGACTAGTCAGCGGATTTCGCTATGACTTAATATATACTAACCAAAAGCGTTTTTACTTGAGGTTATTTAAAAGTCCATTAGGCATAGATCAATTATTTTTCATTCCATACTTGAGATACTCCTTCCAAGCACTCACCTAGTTCAAAACATTTTTACCGTATATGCAACGAGACTGCACCATCTACGAACCGGAAATTGACTACACCTGTATGTAGAGCGGTTTGGGATTAGTTGAAGCATACATATAACAAGGTTGAAAATAAATTAAAGGCACATACAAACATGGAGAACACTAAAAGTTAATTCATTTTGTCCTTTAGTGTGACGTTTCCTTTTTTTCACGGTGTTAAAGTCTTTGATAGCGGTTTTTCGTTTTACCCTGTCTACAGTCGTTAACACTGCACACAAAATATATTCAGGCAACAATCTGTAACCCAGTCTCTCCATACTTAGCCAATGCTATTCAGTCGATCGAGATTCAGTTCATAATAGTGCTATATGTACGTGTTATTCTTCAGGTCTGTATCTGAAAACATTTATTTCCTTATTTCACTCTCGTTTTGGATCACCCTCATACTTAGTTCTTCAAATTATGCTTTGCATTATAATTCTGACCTGCCAAGTCGTACATTGACCATGACTAGCCGATCAAGTATTTAACTTGTCTCTAAATTTCTGAAAAGTGTTTACTGCAGATTAATTAGTCCGATAAGGTCGTGAATGTTCATTTTCTGGTCTAAAGTATAGCTTTGGTTCAGTTAGTCGTCACTTCTAATCTCGCCATCTGATTTCGTTTAGGAACTCAGACGCTACTTGTAGTCTTCACAAAATGAGTGTCACTCAAGGTCTAGGACACTAACATGTACGTAATTACTTATTTCAGTTAACTAACGTGGTTGTAACATCCAAGTTCGGTTAATAAACATCCACAGCATTAGTTTCTGTTGTTTTGTATTTTTATACTAATAAATGAAAGGTTCTAAGATTGAAATTTCAACAACTAGTTTAAAGTACTATTTAGAACACTAGGAATGTCCTTTTTATTAGCATAAAGATGTTATGTAGAAGAACTTAGGGGAAACTAAAATGTTATGGAGAGGTTGGTAAATAGGATTCCACCAGGAGTGTTCACAGCATTTCTCATTGTGAGCCCTCCCGGTAGGGTACATAAACACACTAAAAAGTTCTTTTCTGGACTCTGACTATACACTAGTACGCACCACACATCTTGTGTTTCAGAGGTTAAAACATTCATCCTAAACGGATTGATGTAAATTTGTATCACTTACCATCACATTACTTTTCGGTTGGTGACTACCAGTCCACCCAAAGAGTTAAAGACCTGTAAGAATACCGCACTTTCGAAGTTGCTCAGGTATCTAGATCCAACCAACATCTTAGGTTAGTTTTAAGAATAAAAGTGAATTTCTGGTTAGGAAGTTGTTTGAATTATTTTGGAAGATTTGACAGTCTGGATATTCAACAGTATTGGGATGAGGTGATTATCGTACCATCTTTGAAGATAACCATAATATAATTATCGACTTTGAGTCTGCTTCTAACTGGATTCTTTTCGAACCATATTTCCCAATGTTTAGACTTCCTCACTATTGTTGATACTACTATTCCAATTTTGATATTCTTTACTTTAAGTTCATTTAACTTTACTAATGTAGTGTTTCAGCTTGAACCGACACACAGTGGTTCTGACTTACCAACTTTCTAAGCACACCAGTATGTTTTAATGGGATTTTAGAAATTCACTCACTGTAACCATTGGTTAAAAGTTATTGTCTTGATCACTTTTATAGAGAAATCTGAATACACGACATGATCATATCATGATAAAAAGTCAATAGACAAGCGCTCTGAGTAGTACTGTTCAAATACATCACACTGAAAAATAAACCATATCGTTACATTTCTGTAGTCAGAGGTCGAGTTGTTCGTATTCGTTTGGTGGTAGCCATAAATTCGTTAAGTCGAAATACAATAGATCTTTTTTGTTTGTTGAATATTGCAAGAGATTTCAAATATATACACGCTATACTGTATTGTAATAGTGATTCGTAAAATATATTGGCCATTTTTTTTGTAGCTTTCTTGCTCGGTTGATTACTGGTATTCTTATGTTCCATACTGGTTGGATTGATGGTTCAGGATCACGTTCAAATCCGGTAGGTTTTCATGCACTCATTGTAATTAATCTGTGAATTTAGTAAACTAGCAGTTTTCATTGCAACATAAAAGTAACGAAATTATGATAATTTTATGTGGTACCATCTGTAATGGCATTCGTCCAGTATAACTAAGCGTTATGAATTGTTATATTTTGCCTTAATTTGGTGGTGTATCATATTTTAGACTGTTCCCATTCGTTGAATTCTCTTCTACCAACTTGGATTATCTCATTGAAAGCCATTTTTACAGATGTCCATGTAGATGTGCTCAACACGACATTCATTTATTATCTTTGTATGTAAGGGACAGAAATATATCAGAAAACCTTAATTGTTGTACTTTAGAGTTGAAAAGACTTTCGGCAATCTAAAACGAGGAAGGGAAGCAGGGCCTGATGGATTAACTCCTAAAATTTTTAAGGGTGGTGGTCTATTTTTAACAGTTGTATTGACTAAGATCTTAGCTGGAACCTGGGAACTGGACGTAATCCCATCTGAATGGTCTCTATCGCTGATCGTTTCAATCTATAGGAATGGACAAAAATCCTCACGTGACAATCACAGAAATCAGTTTGACCAACATAACGTCTAAAATATTAGCCTCAATGGTACTCCGACGTCTAACTGGAGCTCGTAAAGAGCAAACCTGAGAAAACCAGGTTGTTTAGACCTGGGCGTATATGTATAGACCAAATATTCTTCCTCCAGGGAGGTTCTGGAACATAGCCATACTTTCGACGTCCGACAATGGTTGCATTCTTTGACCTCAAGACGACGCTTGACTCTGTTGGTCGTGAGGTTCTGTTTCAGTGTCTGTCACTGAAAGACTTGCCAAAGAAGTACATTAACTTTGTACAGGCTCTCTACTCAAACACTATTGATCGAGTCAGAGCTTATGCCAAACTGTCATCGTAATTGGTAACTTCAATTGGTGTTCATCAGAGTTGTCTGATTCTCTTACTTCTATTTAACTTTGTCATAGACATGCTTTTTACAAATAACACTTTCATCGTCTGACTTTCCAGGGATTGATCTTCTACCAGAAGATTCACTTGTTGACTTAAAATGCTCAGATGATATAGTTCTGTTTGTCGAAGATGACGAAATCCAAAGTCTTCTGACCACCTTAAGTAACAATGGAATCATGTTTGGGATGTGATTCTCTCCCTCTCAATGTAAAATTTTGCTTCATGACTAGCCTGAGTCAGCACCTAAATTAATGATAGGGAGTAATGTAGTTAAGCATCTCTACTGCCTCACTTATCTTGTGGGTCTTATCAGTCCTGATGGTCTGGTGTCCGACGAAATCTCGACACGGATTCACAAAGCTCGATTGGCTTTCCTCAACTTACGTCACCTGTGGCGTAGGGAAGATATCCGTCTGTCGATCAAAGTACGAGTTTATTGCACAGCAGTTCGCTCCATCCTACTTTATGAGTGTAAAACATGGCTATTAGGAGTAGTGGATGTTCTCATCATTTTATTTATGTATTTGACCACATAGACATTGGTGAAGGGGGGTACCAAATGCATATACGCCACACAATAACAATGAGAATGTGAAGAGACAGAGAATGTAAAGTGCGTATAATAAAGTAGAACAACAATGAACAGAAATTGGTGTATGAGAGGGAAATAGTAGTATTAGTGATAGTAATGGGAGAAACATTTCAGTTAGAAAAATACAGCAGGAAAGAATTCCTTCAGTTAAAGAAGTTGCGTTCATTTTTATGAAGAAAGTAAACGAAAGTTACAGCAGGATCACCACTGGCTTCTATCCTGAGCCATATCTGATAATAATAATTATTATTATTTAATCACATATGTATTGGTACAAAGGGCACCGGATACATATGCGCCACACAAAATAATGAGAATGGGAGAAGGAAGAAGATGCGTATATATAAAAGAAGGAAAAAAAAGAAAAGGAGAAGAGTAGTGATGGGGGGGAACTGAATGTACAACCAGAAGAGCTCTCTCAGTTAGGATAGTTATAGCCACTCTTTATGAAGAAAGTAGAAGAAGGTTACAGCAGGACCACCATTGGCTTCTATTCTGAGCCATATCTGATAACGTCTCTAGCCACTGTGTTGCACCATCTCTCGGACCCCAGCCAGGGAGTCGTGAAGGACCAACAGAAGCTAGCCCTTTGCAGCTCTCTTTCATGCCACGACACCATGTCATACACTGACCTCCTCTCCACTTTTTCCAACCAGTCCCAGAGTCGGCAAATAATGCACGACGTGAAAGTCTCTGGGACGACATTCGTAAAACATGTCCAAGCCACCGAAGTCGGTGTTTCAAGATGGTGACACCAATCGAATTATCGTCTCTGCGCCCGAACACACGATGCCGAACCTGAGCATTACTAACATGGTGTTGCCACTGAATGTCAATGGACAAATAAATGATGAAATATCTGATAACGCTTTTAGCCATTGTGTTGTTCCATCTCTAGGACCCCAAACAGGGAGTCATGAAGGACCAACAGAAGCCAGTCCTATGAAGCATTCTTTCATACCATGACACCATGTTATACACTGACCTCTTCTGCTTTTCCAAGATGGTGACACCAATCAAATTATCGTCGTCGTGCCCGAACATATGATGCCGAACCTCTGCATTACTAACATGGTGTCACTAGATGTCAGGAATCCTTCGGAGACGACGATGATCAGACACAGAGAGCCGTCTAACGTCCTCAACTCAGAGAGGCCAGGTTTCAAAGGCATAGAGCGAACTGCTCTCACCAACGCGTTGTAGATTCGACCTTTTATAGCCAGACTAACATCACGAAGGCGCCAAAGATGATCCAGATTATCATAAGCCTCTTTGGCTTCCACTATACGTGGATCGATTTCATCACTTACACAGCTACCCAGATACATGAATGTCTTGACTACTTCTATCCGCTCACTACCCAGGGTAAGTGCAGGATCAGGGTCCTGCCAGTCTTGCAAAAGTACTTCGCACTTCGAAGGTGCAAATTACATGTCATACCTACCGACACTAATTGCCAACTGATTGAGTGCGGATTGCATGGCTTGGTTATCGTCGCACAATATCGTAGCTTACTAATATTTGATCATAGGTGTCTTCGAAGCATTGTTCATGTATTCTGGGACCACCGACTGAACAGTTCCATGGTTTGCCGTAGGCTACTGGGTAGAGACGGTAAATGGATTGATGATGAAGTAAATATTCATCAATTAAAGTGGTCGAAACATATGTTACGTATGCCCAACCACCTCCTACCTCGACGGGCTATGTTTTCTGGTATAATAGTAGGCTGGAAGAAAGCTAGGTGCAACCAAACCAAAATACGGGTTCAGTCCGCGAAGTCATTGATCATTGGACTAAACCATGTTAAGGGGTGTTGTTAATGGGACATAGATTGAATCGAAGCACGTCTCGTGCACGATTGTGCTGATGCACGCTGATTGGCTATTTCTTGTCCAATTAGCGCTAGTCGATATTTGGATAAGACCCTAGAATCTTCTCATATAAAAACTATAAGCATATTAACGTTTCTCGTATTGTGCTTCTTAATTCTATCTACCATTGTTATTTGGAGTATAGTTTCGTCCTTGTTCAACCGTGTTCTGATTTGCGGACTTGTCGAGTGAATTGGTGTCCAAGAATGCTAAGCGATAGGAATAGCTGGGTTGTAATAAGAGAAATTATAACATGTGTAGATTATCTTGTTGGAGTCCTCTTGATAATCGTAACCAGTAGTTAGAGACTTTGAATGACATGGCTCAAAATCGTTTACATTGGTTCAGATGTATTTATTCTTTGTCTTCCCCCAGATCCTAAGCTTCTAAATTCCTCATGATTTTTTATTTCACCAATTCGTGTTTCCTTGAATCACATCTTCAATGTATAACTTTTTTTACTAACACTAATGCTGTTGCTACCTCTAATACAGTGGAATTTGCCTTGACAGTTTCATCTCACTCTGCTAATGAGGTATGGAAACTTGAATCGATGTATATACGTACCAGATTCTACGTTAAGTTTAACTGACTGAGGTGACATTTTACGGATCGTTTATACTCCCGACCGTTGCTGCTACCTTGACGTGGTGGTCGGGCTTGCCTATCGTGATGAACCAATCGAGCTATACTGGCTGGAACAATCGTTCCTCAAGGTCCTACCATGCCAGACAGGTCGGTTGAAGAGCGGTAAGACTAAAAGTAGCAATCCCAAGGTCCGAAGGCGAAGTCGTACTGCCGACTGTACAGAGGTGTGACGGCAGTAAGGTGTTTCGTTCAGACAACCAGCATAACAGTGATGCCTTCCCACAAGGAGGGGTGAGGTTATAAAAGGTCGACCCCAAAAATGCACACCTCGCCTTATCCCACGGATTTCCGTCTTCGGCGGTAAGATCCTTTGAAGAACGGAGCTAACACATCAAAAATCCCCCACAAAAAGGTCGCGTGTGACCGGCCTCAAGCAGTTGTCCCTTGGGCACTGCGGTCACGCTCCCAGGTCGTTAAGACCAACACTAATCCAACTTCGTTTTCAGGTCCCTCAAGAAATACCCTTTCACGGTGTGGACAGCCGGGAAGTGATATTAGCCCTCATACCCGTAACTACACTCGAGACCAAGCTGGTCACATTCAAATCCTTCCTACACCTGCTAATAACTCCCTTATCTCCACGACTAACCCTTCTCACGTCCTTTCATCATCTCGCACCGCTAGGGCAAACGATTCGAGTACGCGGAATGTTTTTCTCGGTCTCCTGAAACCACGCTCTAAACTACATCTAGGAACTTTTAATGTCCGAACATTGTGCCAAATAGGACAACAGGCCTCCTTAGCTAGGACTCTAGAATCTCGCACCATCGATGTGTGCTGCGTCTCCAAAACGCGCATACAAGGTCCGAGTAGTGTCATTCATTTGACCTCACCATATCAAAATAAAGAACCATCTCGATACACGCTTCGTGTATCTGGAAGCCCTGGTGCTGCTTCCCGTGGCCTCGCTGGAGTAGGTATAGCATCAAGTCCTAGGGCAGAACTAGCTCTTTTAGACTGGATCCCAGTAGACAGTCGTTTATGCGCTGTCCGACTAAACGGATCAGTAAGAACTCGGAAAGATAGGGAAACTCGTCGTTGCCTCTTCGTCGTCTCTGCCTACTCTCCCACTGACTGCAGCTCAGATGATATAAAAGATGAGTTTTACAGGAAACTTTCCGACCTTCTCCGAAAACCTAGGCGTTCTGATGTAGTAATAGTGGTAGGTGCTTTAATGCTCAAGTAGGTAAATTAAATGAAAGGGAAAGACACCTGGGTGAATCTTATAGTGTCATGGCTCAAAGAACAGATAATGGCTACCGTCTGTTACAACTACGCTCAGATAACCGCCTGTTTCTTGCAAATACTAACTTTGAGCATAAGGGAAAACATCTTTTGACATGGCGACCCTCGAATTCTTCCCAACGTTGGACCCAACTAGACCACATCGCTATCAGCCACCGATGTAGGGGCTCGATAGAAGACTCGCTCATTCTGGAGCACATGTTTAGATTCGGATCCTGCTCTAGTGCGAGCGCCCCCAAATGCCCTGGTACGGCCGAGAGTGGGGAGAGTCATCTCTCCCTCTCCAAATGCTCTCACATGGCCACGTGTATACAGCCTCTGTCAGGGAAGTCCTACTCACTGCCTTCTCGTGGCATCACTGTTGTTTACGAAATTGAGAGGACGAAAAGCGAATGCCCGGCGCTTCAATCGGGTTGGTGGAAATGACGAGTCCACCTAGGGGAGTTGGAAAACCCTCATTCCAAACCAATGGTGCACATGGGCTGGCTCCAGGATCCTGATGGAACGAATGGCGTATGAACCTATTGTTGGTCACCGGCTGCCATGAGACTGCATCTCCTCACGATGCTCCACTGCTTTGTGGATCAGACCTTTAGGTCAAAGGCTCGGGGTGTGGCCCCCTAAGTAAACCACCTGCTTCAGTTTGGGCACCTGAGCAGTATCTCAGCCCTCACACAAATCGAATGAGATTTGTGCGGCGTATATCTATCTGGTGCTTCCTTGTACCAATATTTATGTGTTTAAAGAAACGAATAACTAGTGCGAGCACGTATCTGTCTGCGTCTTAGTGGACGTAGGAAAGACACCGCAGGGAAACCTCTTAGGGTTCTACTTAGTGATAGGCAAGCTAAGAATATATTTCAGCAACAACTAGAAAAACAGGCAGCCATGTAAGTTGTGCCCACCCCGAGGTAGCGTGGAATGACATCCGAAAAGCTGTGGAAACAGCAGTGATATCTGCTAGTACGGTAAATCATAAGGTTACGGAGAAACACTGGATCTCAGCAGCATCTACTGCACTGATAGATGCTCGAAAACGCATCTCATCTGGCTTTGAACATAACGAAGAGCGGAGTCAGCTTAAGCGCAGGCTAATAAGAAGCCTGTGCAATGATCGTGGACAGTGGTGGGTAGCGAAAGCAAGAGAGATGGAAAAGGCAGCGGCAATAGGTAACAGCAGACAACTATTCAGACTTGTTAAAGAAACCGGTATTAGAAACCCAATTATCAGTGAAACTATCTCAGATAAAAATGGGCATATCATTCATTCTCAATCCAGGAGATTGGATCGATGGGCAGAACACTTTAGGGATCAGTTCAACTGGCCTTCAGCCACACTTCAGTTACCCACGATCCCCAGTCGTCCTGAATGGCAAATTGATGTAAGTCCTCCAACTCTCTACGAGGTTGAAAAAGCTATAGGAAATCTGAAGCGAGGGAGAGCAGCAGGCGCTGACAGGTTTACCCCTGAGATTTTTAAGGATGGTGGCCCAGTACTAGCAGCGAAATTGACTGAGGTCTTAGGTAGAATCTGGGAACTGGACGTAATTCTATCTGACTGGTTCCAATCACTAATTGCGCCAGTCTATGAGAAAGGAAAAAATTCCTCTTGCGACAATCACAGAGGTATCAGATTGACTAATACAGTGTCTAAAATATTAGCTTCAATAATACTTGGACGCCTAACCAAAGCTCGTGAAGAGCAGACTAGAGAAAACCAGGCTGGTTTTCGACCTGGACGTGGTTGCATAGACCAGATATTCACTCTACGTCAGGTCCTAGAACATAGACATACATTCAGACGTCCCACAATAGTAGTATTTCTTGACCTTAAGGCGGCATTTGACTCCGTTGGTCGTGAGGTTCTATGGCAGTGTTTGTCCCTGAAAGGAGTACCAAAGAAGTACATTAGCCTCATAAAGACTCTCTACTCGAACACAACTGGTCGAGTTAGAGCCTATGGCGAACTGTCATCAGAATTGGTTACCTCAGGTGGTGTTCGTCAGGGCTGTCCACTCTCCCCATTCTTGTTTAACTTTGTCATCGACATGCTTTTAGAGATAACACTTTCATCATCTAAATCTCCAGGAGTTGAGATTTTACCGGGAGGCTCACTTGTTGACTTAGAATACGCCGATGACATCGTTCTGTTTAGTGAAGACGCTGAAAAAATGCAGAGTCTTCTGACCACTATAAGCAACTATGCAGGCATGTTAGGAATGCGATTCTCTCCCTCAAAGTGCAAAATGTTACTTCAGGATTGGGTTGCATCGTCACCTGAACTAATGATAGGGCGTGAAGTAGTTGAGCGTGTTGATCGCTTCACTTATCTTGGGAGTCTCATCAGCCCTTGTGGTCTGATGTTTGGCGAAATCTCAGCACGGATACAGAAGGCTCATCTAGCTCTCGCCAACTTGCGTCATTTATGGCGTAGGCGAGATATCCGTCTAGCAACAAAAGGACGGGTTTACTGTGCAGTAGTCCGTTCCGTCCTACTTTACGGCAGTGAAACATGGCCGATAAGAGTAGAGGATATTCGTAGACTACTAGTATTCGATCATAGGTGTCTTCGAAGCATTGCTCGTATATCCTGGGACCACCGAGTAAGTAATGCAGATGTTAGGAAACGGGTGCTAGGTAAGGATGGCAAATCGATTGATGAAGTGGTGAAACTACATCAGTTGAGATGGCCGGGACACGTGTTACGTATGCCCAACCACCGACTGCCCCGACGTGCAATGTTTTATGCTGTAGGAGTAGGTTGGAAGAAATCTAGGGGTGGCCAGACCAAAACGTGGCACAAATCCATGAAGTCACTGACAATTGGACTGAGCCATGCTGGTAGGTGTAGACTACTTGGTTGGGATTCGCGAGATGATAACAACCGATGGTTAGAGACCTTGAATGACATGGCTCAAAATCGTTTGCAATGGCGAAGGTGCATCCACTATTTGTGTTCTACCGAATTCTAATCTTCTGAATTCTTCATGTCCGTATCCTTTTTCTCTTCCCAAATTTATTTCACCGTATTATACTCCTTCAATAACATCTTCAAACCCTAATCTTTCACATTAATGCTTATACTTTTACTACTTCTACCACTATGGGATTTGAATCGACAACTGCATCTCTGTGCTAATGTGGTATGGCAACTCGGACTGATGTACGTATGTACGAAGTTCTACGTTGTGACTGACTGACTGATCGTTTATACTTTGTAAACGTGTGTGTGATAAGACTTGAGAGTAGCTGTGTTACATGCTGATTTCATCTCATTAAATTCACTTACAGTTATTTGTTTTTGAACTGGCTATTGTTGCTTTTGTGCTTTAGTTAATTATTTCACGAAAATTTTCATTAACAATTTAGTTGACTATACACATTAGCCTTCGCTTAAAAACCTAAAGCTTCTGCGTCCTGTTTCATGGAGATGAGGTTTTGCATTCTTAAAAATGAAAACAAGTCAGCTGTTCATCATCTAATTTTCAATGATTTTTTAGCTGGAACTGTACTGAAAGAGCTGCAAGAAGCATCATCATAAGGAATGGATCTCTATCGAAACCCTGAACAAGATTCAAGAAAGGAAGAACAAGAAGACAGCAATTAACAATATCCAAAAAAGAACAGAGAAAGTCAAGACACAAGCTGAATACACTGAAGCAAACAAGCAAGTGAAGAGGGGTATTCGAGTCGACAAGCAGAATTACGTGAAAGAGTTAGCAACGACAGCGGAAAAAGCTGCAAGAGAAGGAAATATGAAACAACTATATGACACGATGAAGAAACTGACAGGGAAATATAGTAAACCAGAGAGACCGGTCAAGGACAAAGAAGGCAGGCCAATCACTGAAATTTAAGGATAGAGGAACACATGGGTGGGTTTCTTGAATAGACCAGATCTACTGAACCCACCAGACATTGTAGCAGCACCTACAGACCTTCCTATATATGTCACTCCACCAACGATCGAATAAATCAGGATGGCCACCAGACAAATCAAGAATGGGAAAGTAGTAATACCTGAAAATACGCCAGCTGAAGCATTGAAGTCAGATAGAGAAGTAAATGCAAAGATGTTCCACGTTCTATTCAGGGAGATTTGGGGGAGAGGATAAGTACTGGCGGACTGGAAAGGACACCTCATCAAGATACCAAAGAAAGGAGATCTAAGCAAATGTGAGAACTACAGAGAAACCACACTACTTCCAGTACCGGGAAAAGTTTTCAATAGTGTTGCTGGACCGGATGAAAAACTCAGTAAACGCCTAACTTCGAGATCAACAGGCCGGATTCCGTAAGAATCGGTCGTGCACAGACCAAATCAAGACACTGAGGATCATCGTTGAACAATCAATCGAATGGAACTCTCCACTATACATCAACTTCCTTGACTATGAGAAAGCATTTAATAGTGTAGATAGGAGAACATTATGAAAACTTCTTCAACACTATGGTGTATCTGAGATCATCAGTATCGTACGGAATTCATACAATGAACTAAAGTGCAAATTCATGCATGAAGGATAGCTGACAGATACATTCCAAGCGAAGACAGGATTCAGACAAGACTACTTACGTTCTTCCCTTTTCTTTCTTCTGGTGGTAGACTGCATTATGAAGACCTCGACATCTGAGAGAAAGCACGGAATACAATAGACAGCTCGGAATCAATTAGGAGATTTGGACTTCGCAGATGACCTGGCCCTTCTATCCCATACAAATCAACAAATGAGGATGAAGACAACTAGTGTAGCAGCAGTCTCTGCATCAGTAGGCCTCAACACATACAAGGAGAAAAGCAAGATCCTCAAATACAACACGGAAAACACCAGCACAATCACACTTGATGGAGAAACTCTGGAAGAGGTGGAAATTCTCACGTATCTGGGTAGCATCATCGATGAACTTGGAGGACCTGCTGCAGACGTAAAGGCGAGGATTGGCAAAGCAAGGACAGCATTCCTACAGTTGAAGAACATATGGAACTCAAAACAACTGTCAACCAATATCGAATTCGGAATCTTCAATACGTCAATGCATCGAATTAACGAAATCTCTATGAATCATTTCATCCTAGAATAATTACTTGGTTTTGTTCTCTAAAATTCATTATCTTAGGGGGTCAGTTGTGGGAATTCGTCAATATCGAATAACCAGAATGTGCCCGTCAGGTTATTGGATCAGTTGCTCACACAAACAGGTTTCAGAACCATGGGAACGGATTCAGTATCATTCGGAAGTATATTTAACTGCACTGTAATTTCTGGCCAGTCTCGTGCTTATTTAATGGCCCTTCTTCACTTCGCTACATATTTCTTGAGATTCATGTGCTTGATTCACACGCAGGAATGCCTCCCAGAACTTGGACCAGCTGATCTGTTTGAATTAGAACAACAGAAACGGCGGGTAGGTGGTGATCATGTTAATTTTTTAGAGTTGATTGTTTTATGCCGTTTACTAGGGTAGGCTATCACTCTACATCAAATTTACACTTATTTTCCTTATATGATCTTCTGTTCCTCAAAAATGATTATAGACCTTACCGATGCATTTAGGTCGTGTTTAATAAATAATAACCTTATAATTATTACCTAAGGATTCAGTCTTATGGCGTGGGTTGATTATTAATTTATTGTAATGTAGGTAAATGTACATTGGACCTCGAGACTAAATGGTTAGTAAATAAATTTAGAATAAATTTAACAATTATCGCTTCATTTTTAACTGTCAGACCTTCTGGATTATTATATTCCTTGTAGGTCTTAATGTTTTCAGTTTAGTCACATATATATGTATTCTTTGCGGTTCGAAGAGCTGTATTGAACTTTGTATTATAGTTTATCTTTTTGGTCAATAAAACTGTCGAATAGTATTGCAAACGTAATCAACGAAGGGAAATGCAAACTTACTAAGTGACCCGAAGTAAATAAGTCTATAATATATTGAAGTTTTATGATAATCGTATCACCACCAGTGTCTTCTTTCACCTATTTCTTTCTAGGTTACAAATTGCCAGTTTGTTCGATGTTAGTGATCCCGTGTCAAAAATGTTTTTAGGTTTCAAAGATGGTCTATGTGACTTGTTTGATGACTTTTTGTTTTTCTTTATAATTATATTCATTCGCGTTTGATGAGGGTGGAGGATACCGATTAGAACCATGATCAAAGTCTGTCATACTATATTTTCATACTATTAAATTGGACTGAATTAATCAAGAATGTGCATCTCTAGATTGTTTGTCGCATTGATGTTTGGTAATGGTCATATTCATATTTAGCTTTATGCTGTATTTCACTAGGAAGTGTGGTACACTTCTTGTAAATTTACCCAGACACCATGAAGGGTGTTAAAGAATATTCAGACTAGAGTGTACGATGTTAGTCTGCGAAACTGTTTCAGGGAAAATGTCTCTTAAGTAGCCTAACATGTATTATAACTGATATACCTGTGTGGATACAAAAGCCTTAGTATTTTGGTGCCTTAAGTGTATCATCATTATGAATAACAACAATCAGACAAATAATTGTCGCTTGTTGATAATTCAGCAATCACACGCAGATGCGTCAACTCATTATGAAATACTGATGTGTCGGTAAACAAAAATATTTTCTCGTCTGTTATTGGACCTTTGAGATCAGACTAAAAGACAAGAGAGCGTTTGTATTGATCTAGTCCGAGTATTGATTACCTTTCCTAAACTATCTAGTACCAATGACCTTCGGCTAACCAATGATACTCCTAATATGTAATAACAGCCTTGAGTAACACTAAATGACTATTTGTACAGAATGCGGTTTCCCACGCTCGGTCACCCGATAGTCAGAATAGAAAGCAGCCCATATACACCTACTGAGTGAGAGAGCTAATGGATACTGCAACCGGAATAAAATGATATTTGAATGTATGACCCACCAGTTGTAGGCTAACTCTCTAAGGCTATAAATCACAATTTCACAGAAGTCCATGTTATGTGCTTAAAATGGAAAAATGATTTGATAATGAGGAAAACAGGAACTATCAATATGGATTTATTTACTTCAGTGTTACAATCTCCCCTTCCCAAAACTGTATAGTGTACTATTAATGTTTTTCCGTTTAATATCTATGGACTCAATTCCATGCTAGTTCATATTGATTCTATAAGTGTTTGTACTCTTCACTTATATTGTACTTTTGTTAATACTTGTACTTTACCGTCGAATTGTGGTGGTCCCATACATTGTAAATTGGAATATTACGTTGACTGTGAAGATCAAGACAGTTCATTGTATACTTTAATGCTCAATGTTACTAAAGTTGTGCTTGCGCAATAATTTTTTGAATACAATGCTTGCGTGTAAATCTGTTTTGGATAACAATAGGGTCTGTTATTTTAGAATTGAGACAATGAACAGCTCTTTTGAAATAAGAACTTATTTTATTTTTAAAAGACTCGTCTAGGTGCTAAATCACGTCGTAAATCTGGATCGGCGACCAGTAGTAACTCAACTGGTCACGGCGGTGATGCACATGATTCTGGTATCAGTTCTCAGGAAGATTTGACTTCTACATTTCATTCAGCGAGCACTGGATCATCTCCTACACACGTTTCTGGTATGGCGTTGTGCATGACACATCGACTAACTCGTGACCAGTGTCGAATGGCTGAAGTAGCTGCTCACTTTATGGTTACTCGGGAGGCTGCAGCAGCAGCGGCGGCAGCGGCATCCGGTCTAATTAATTCTCAAACTTCTGTTGGCACAACACGGTAAGTTTATATTGTATCAGTTGTCTTTTTCTATCGTTTTGAGTAAAATCAATGTTTATTTACATGTGGTTGCAATTCAGTTGTTTGAAACTACGCGCTTTCGTTTTTTGTGTGTTGTAGTCTATTCAAGTTCATTTTACCTCCGTTTTCATTGAGCGACGTCTGATATGATATAAAACTGACCATACGAAAACTATTAAGAATTTCAATTGATTATTACTAACCTGATCACACAGTTTTAATGACTTCGTATCGTTGATATCTCAATAATTTATACTTTCTGTCTTATAACTACTTGAGAATTCTCTCAATGAAAATTACCACATGAGTGACTATCTGGGCTGATTTTTGAAATTCATGTATTTTTTGATAACAATTCATTTATTATTCAATCAGTCAGTTATAGGCAAGGTAGAACTGACCATTTACGTACTACACCACATCATCACATCGAGATGAAATTATCAAGGTTAGCGAAAAAGTATTAGAAGTAGCATCAGGGTCAGTGGTAGTAGAAAACGTTAGGCATAAAAAATATAATTTGAGGAGAAAAAATAAATTTGTGGAGTAAAATATACAAGGTAATTTTAAACAAAGCCATAAGGAAAATGTTGAATGAATATATCTACACTATCGCGACCGATTCTAAGCTATGTCATTCAATGTCTCCAGCTATTAGTTGTAATAATCGCATTGACCCCTAACAGTTAGTCTGGACTAACCAACACGGCTCAGTCCAACAGTCAATATCTTCATGGACTGATGCTACATCTTGGTTTGATAACATTTAGCTTTGCTCCAATTTACTTCTAAACCAGCAATCATCGCTTGTCGGGGTAGGCGATGATTGGATATGTATTCTTTAGCAAAAGCTTATCTAATTTCCTAAATGCGTTTCGTGACTTTGTCAGACACTTGCCTACTAGGGCTGGTGAGACTTCCAAGATAAGTGAAGTCGTCGGCGCGTTAACCAGTTCTTTCTATACCATTAGTTTAAGTGCTAGTGTAGGTCAGTCCTGAAGCAACATTTTGCATCCAGAGGGAGAGAGATGCATTGTCATTCAAAAGGATCAAAAGACTTATATCAGTGTCTTCACCAAACAGAATTATTTCATCTGCATATCCCATGTTTATAAATAATTTTTGAATCGTATCCATGCTGTTTACACGTTGCTTATCGTCACCTTTATATATTCTGTAACATCATTGTTTTTCATTTTAATCGTTCGATAATTGCAGTTCGACTGACATGTCATCGGGATTAGTAGATGGTAGCAGTGCTGCTAGTAAACCATGTCCATCTAATAATTCACCTCGTTCTTATCGATCTCGGTATACTGAAGTTCCTTTGCTGATAGAGTGAGTAAATCATCGTTTTCGGAAGTTTTTCTTTAAAATTTTTTTAACAGTTCTTATCTGTGAATCCGATCATAAATTTAGAGTATCGACAGTAGTTTTCGGTGCATTTGTTTCACTAAGTAATTGTTGTCCATGATGATGAATGATTTCCATTTTATGCTTTTGGTTGCGATTATCTAGGTAGCTATGTGATTTCTTTGACCTATATGTCTCTCTCTAGTCACTTCCATCGTACAATACTTTTTGCTATTCAGATGAGTTCTAATGAAATCATCAACCTTTATAAAATAGATTGCGATCATAGAATACTGCAAAGTTTTCACTACTTTTAGGTTAATTTACCATTGAAATATATAATATCCCTCCTGGAATTAACCAACCCATCAATAGTCATGCGCAGTGTAGAACTTGGAATAAATGTGCATCGGTTCAAGTTGCCATATACTACTATTGGCACAGCGAAATGTAGTTGTCAAGACAAATTACATAAAAGAGTGTTCATGGCGTTTTCGGTTATCCTCTTATAATAAATAATTATTTGGAAGTCAGATAATCCATTCCTATGCGTACTGATAATATTGTAGACCAATACACTGATTATACTCCTCATGAAACTTAAATTTCCGTGTTTTTATCTTGGAAGAAATTGGAATTACTCATCATGGATGGGTTCAAAATGTAAAGGTGGTTGTTCTAAACTTCATTGTTTTTCAGTGAGGTATAAATCTTTTACGAAGAAAACTATTTTGAATCAACCAGTTCATCAACTATTTGAAAAAAACTACATTAGTTAGCTTCATTTCTTTAAGCATAATCAAACGTTAAGGTTGTTTACAGTTTCATGTCTAGATTTTAATGACCATTAGTGCGTAAACATAATATGTTATTATTTACTCTATATATATTTACGATTTTGTTAAAATTTGGCCTTTTGTTTATAACATGTGATGTAGATCATGTGTTTTATTTGTTTGTTTTCATCTATTGATTGAGTTTTCCATCCGCGTTTTAAGTAATCTGTTTTGTTTTTCATTACTTGCTTACTTTTTTTTTTTAGAAAATTCTTTGATGGTGATGAAGAGTTGTGTAGTTGTTTACCGATTGAAGTTATTCCAGGCTCAGGTAATCATCCTAGTGCCTTGACGTTACCGCTAGGAAGAAGCAGCAGTCCAACTTCACCGTGTAATACGTTAGATAATTTTAAAACTCACTGTTTACCAATCTATCCACAGTCTGCAGATCGTTCATCAAAACATTTGTGTTCCCTGCAATCACGTGATCATGAGGTACCGTTTTCATCATCATCAAGAGTAGGGGATGGATCTAATGTCTTTAGTATTGATAATATGTCACCATCGTCATCGGTTTATCATACAGAGGAAGAAGTACCACATACTGTCAATCCAGTTCATCATTCTCCATTGCCAACACTTGCAAATCATTCACTAATCTCCGGTACTGTTACTGATTTATACCATAGTGGTCATGTGTTACAAGCGACTGTTGAACATCCTGAAAGTTTCAAATCACGTTTAGAAGAAAATTTACTTCAGTGGATTACTTACGGCCCAGTTATTATTAACGATTTAAATGACTTATCATTCAATAACTCCAATAATAATACTAGACCAGAGGAATCATTATTATCCAACCAATCGCATCCACCAATTAAATCTAGTCTCTTGTGTCAGAAATCTAGAGATTGTCAATTAAAACAACTTAAATGGTCTGCTACAAGTTTATTGATTAATTGCGATGCTAAGAGTATCGAGGTAAGATTAGGAGGGATTTTTCGTAGTTTTAATCTTTTCAAAAATTGTTTTAATTTCGAGATTTGTTGCAATATTTCCTGTTAACGGCCGATTAGGAGATTCTTCTAATGCGGAGCGTGATCTATGCGAACCAAACAGAACAGACAACTACAATACATAATTACGTACTTAGACCTGTTATCCTTCTTGGAGCATAGGCCTCCGACTATAGATCTCTAATCAACTCTGTCCTGGGCTCTTCTTTCCAGTTATTGCTTATTGGTATTCATGATCTTAATGTCCATCTCTAGTTCCCAGGGCTGTGTTCTTCAGTCTATCTCTTTGCCTTTTCCCTTGAGAATTCCAAGTTATGGCTTGCCTTGTGATGCAGTTTGATGGTTTTCGTAAAGTTTGTTTTATCCGCCTCCAGCGTCTTTTCCTGATTTCCTCTTCATCTGGAAGCTAGTTTGTTCTCTCCCACAGTAAGCTGTTGCTGTTGGTATCTGACCAACAGATATGGAGTATCTTGCGTAGACAGCTACTTATAGATATCTGTACCTTTCTGATGATAATCGTGGTAATTCTCCACATTTCAACTCCGTACAGTAGGGCGGTCTTGACGTTTGTATTGAAGATTCTGACTTAGTTGGCTGACAGTTGTTTTGAGTTCTATATGTTCTCCAGTTGTAAAAATCCTGCCCTTGCTTCACCAGTGTGTGTTTTTACAACTGCATCAGATAATCCTTGTTTACCAACGATACTTCCCGGGCACGTAAAGGATTCCACTTCCATGGCTTCTCCGTCAAGAGGAATTTGGCTGGTGCTCTTCTTGTTGTATTTCTGGATATTGCCTTTTTCTTCGTGAATTGTGAAATCTACTGCTGCAGAAGTTGCTGCCATGTTAGTTGTCTTGATCTATATTTTTTACGGTGTATGGGATAGAGGGGATAATTCATCCGAATCGTCTAGGTGCATTCAAGCCGTTCATGGTATTTCATGCCTCCTCTGAAATGTGGAGAGCATCATAATGTAGTCAACAAGCAGAAGCGTAAGAAAAGGAGAAAGTAAGCAGCCTTGTTTGACATCAGTCTCCACTTGGAATGTATCTGTAAGTTGTCTTCCTTGCACAACTTTTCAATTCAGTCCGTCGTAAGAGTTCCGTGTGATAGTGAAGATATTGTCGGGCAAAAGATTGCGGAAAAAGATTCCATAAGTTTTTCCTGTCCACATTGCTGAATCCTTTCCCATAATCAGGGAATTTGATGTATATTTCTGGGTACTATTCTTTTGATTGATATTGTCTCAATTTGATTGGCACACGATCGATCCTTATGAAAGCCAGTTTGTTGATCTTGAAGTTGAGCGTCTACTGAATCTTTCATTCGGTTCAGAAGCGCTGTTGAAAACTTCGCCTAGAACTGAAAGTAATTTGATCCCTTTTTAATTCCCTCTTCCTTGTGGTATCTTGATGAGTTATCGCTCTTTTCGCGTTGCTTGTACTTGTTATTCCTCCTAAGTTTCCCTGGAGCATTTTTGCAGTTGCCTACTTATCAGAATTTAATGGTTCGACCACTATGTTGTCTGGTCCTCCTGTTTTACCGTTCCTAATTTGTCTAATGGCCTTGCTGATTTCTATCATTGGTAAGGTACCAGTCATTGGGGGAGGTCCGTGTGTTATACTTCAATGTCATAAGAGGTTGGTGACTCTGGTCTACACAAGAGTTCTTCAAAGTATCCTACTCACCTTGTTCAACTGCTCTTCAGCCTCAGTGATTGGTGCTCCTTTGTTTTTTTGACTGGTTGCTCTGATCTACTATATTTTTTGCAAGTGTCCTGGTTGTATCATATAGTTCTTTCATATCTCCTTATCCTGCAGCTTGTCTTACTTTGATTACCAGGTTTTCTACATATTTCCACTTGTCTGTTGCCATGCTCTTCTTTACGCGTTTGTTTGCTTCCATATATTCAGACCATAACTTGGCCTTCTCTACCTTCGTTCCTCTATTGTTGACTGCTGTTTTCCTACTTTTCCTTTCTTGAATCTTACCCAGAGTATCTATAGAGATCAATTCTTTATTGTGGTGTTTGCTGTGTCCAGCACATGAGATGATGAAGTTATTGTTTACTTAGTCCCTTTCCAGTTGATCTCCATGGGGGTTTCCTCTTCTTCTAGTAGATCTTGTAAGACTTGAGACTTGTTGCTGAGAGCTATGTTGAACTAGCTGAGACTGTTAAAATCTCAAAATAAGTCTGTACCAAACGTATGTCATACTGCTTCGTTTTTAGCTTGACCACCACCAGATGGTGATCTGAAGCTACGCCTCCTTTCTGTGTTCTTACATCTTTCATGTTTCCTGTGAATTTTTTTACTGATGCGTACGTAGTCGACCTGATCTTCTGCAGTGTCGTCTGGTGAGAATCATGTAGTTCTGTCTATGTGTTTGCAGGGGGAAATGGTGCTAATTATAGCCATGTTGCTGAAAGATTTGCCAATCTCACCGTTTTCGTTCCTTTCTCCTAGTCCACGATGCCTTCACACTCAATGTTTTCCATTCCAACTGTTATATCTCTAACTTAGATTCTTAGTACGTCGTGTTTAACTTGAGCACTCGAACTCTAGAACCTTTCCCAGTCGCAAAATGAGAAGATAGAAGACGAGTGAAAGGAATGCTATTCCAAACATTGTCAATTATGGTACAAAACTGGCAGGTGATTTATAGTTTTTAGTATAAACGAAATCATCATTATAGTTATCCAATCCTCTGACAAGGGGTTACTAGCATTTGTCCAATAGGGAAGCTACACGTAGTGATTCTGGAATATTCTTCCAAAAGCCCATGGGATCCAATATGTTCGCCTCCTTTTGAGCTTCTTAGAGCTTCCTCAAGTTCACCTATGAACTGTCCTCACACCAACCTCGGTGTTTAGGTCTCCTATCAGAATGGGTTGATCCTTTCCTAGGCGCTTCAGTATGATCGACTGCAGCCTCTCATAAAACTGATCTTTATCTTCTTCTTTGCTATTATTGGTGAGCGCGTATCACTAGACGACTTTTATTGTGATTCTCCCCTCTTTTTGGGAGATTTTTCAATGCTCTTAGAATAGTGAATTTCTTATCCTATGAGGGATTTTTGTTCTTCTTTGAACAGCATCAGTGTGTGGGACATTTTCTTCGTGATAAGAATATGTTAACAGCTCTTCTGAAGTTAGTCTGTTTTGTCCAAGTTGTGTTTAGTGGGTTTCACTTATTCCCAGTATAGCTAGGTTGTAGCTTTTCATTTCCGACACACAAACTTGTACAAGGTAATTAAGTTGCATTTAATCATATGTCAGATAGATTGTAGATTAATCCAAGCCAATTATGTCTCTCCATCCAATAATGCATCGTTAAACTGCTCTTTCTTTTTGAGTACTCTGTGTGTAGTAATTAAGAAAAACCTATTCATAGTATACCCATAATTCAAACTATCCGATTTTTATCTGCTGTTGCCTTTTTATTCACGAACATTAGAAACATTGCTAGCTTCAAAATGCCATGTGTTTGATTCCGTAATGCAATATGTGATAATTCCTAAATTGGTCATCAACACCGTGAAAAGTAGTATAAAAGTTGAATCGGAAGGTAAAATGTAAGTCAATGACAGTAGAATAAACACGTATATTCTTTTATAGTCGTGTTAAATGTTAACACCACCCGACTGCCCACATAACCGAAGATTCCCTCTTACTGTTCTTCAAAGAGAAACTTCGTTTGGATAATTGTTGTAACTAATCAGAATAGAAAGCTTTAAAGACATATTGTAGGTTTATTGAATAAGACTAGAGATTCCATCGTTTAATTGGGAATCTCAACCGATGTTAGATCGTTCTGGGTACAACATAAAATCTAGTTTTCTAGAGTCGTCATTTTTCAACTAATCCTTTTCAAAATTGTAATGAAGTGCTCAGTTTATTGTACGCAATTTGTTTTATTGCCCTTTACAATATATGTAGCTCAAAAATTAGCGTTAGTGTACTGAACTTTAATTTATTTCAAAAGTAGTAACCATAAACCTAGTACGTAAAAGATGCTACAGGTTTACTTCACAAAATGATATACATTTATCTCAGTATTCCTTACAGATGCTCAAATATTTTGTATACCACAGAGTAAATACATTGATGAAGCCGTAAACTTTCATTAAACAGGATAGTTGAGAGGTGTGCTTTGCTGACTAGCATAGAATGGTTTGGAATAATGCTTAGACAGTATCAGTTGATAGACTCATCAATCGTTGTTCTAAGTCATGTTCGAAGTTGCAGACTTCCCAGTCCATATGTACACCATAATCATAGTAACAGAGAACCTTAAATGATATGGCTCAAATTCGTTTTTGTAGCACGGTTATCTTTATCATCACATTTTCCCTAACATTGAGTTTTGGCAACCATTTTTTGTACGTTCCATTCTTATTTCAATGATAATATCATTTTTCTTGTATATAGTTCTCAACTACTTTTGTTTTCATTACTTCACCTTATTTACCGTTCATCTTGTTAATTTCTCATTATTCTGATGTGGAGTATAGTAAATTGTTCTAATACATATGTTTAAAACTGATTATTATCAGAAGGGGTTTTTGTGGAGATTTAGTATTTACATAGTTGAAAGCATGAGTCAGTTGAAGCTAGACCACCATGGAAAACCTGTAAGCACTAGACAGCCGTTTTGTCCTATTGTGGAACTCCTCAGCAGTGCGCATCCACGAATCTCGCGAAGCGGGATTCGTGGATTGGTTGATGTTAAACATTAACACCGTTGGGTGCCGGCTCAGTGGTCTATCGGTTAAGTGCTCTGGTGCGAGACCGGTAGGTCCTGGGTTCGAATCTCGCGAAGGCGGGATCGTGGATGCGCATTGCTGAGGAGTCCCACAATAGGACGAAATGGCCGTCCAGTGCTTCCAGATTTTCGATGGTGGTCTAGCTTCAATGGACTCATGATCTCAACTATATAAAACTGATTATATACAAGACAGTGATCACTATTACATCAGTATAAACTTCTCCAAATAATTAACAATATATGACATGTACATTCGAAAGATTTTATATCATTGAACTTTCGATATTTATGTGTATCAGTTTTGATCTTTTATTTGTTATTGGATTCACTCACTTTTAATTTTTTATTTATTTATTATAAATTAAACCTAAAGCTTATAAATAATTGTGTACGTAATGGGTTGAAAAGATTGGCAATAGTCTTTCAAACTGGCTAATAGTGTTATTGTTGTTTTAGTTCATATTATATTGTCACGGTAATTTGATAGTAGTGTATTGTAAAATTAATAAACGAATATATTTTATTGGTTATCAGGTCAAATTGAGTTAATTTTATATAAGCTGTATACTGATTGTCTGTAGGTAAATTATATATATACATATATTCAGTAAGATAGGCCATATATATGGTCTATTTTATTGGGTATTTAATGAAAATCTTGTTTAGAATACAATGTAATTGTTGTATTTGGTAATAGTTGATACGTCTATTATTCAAGACCGATTAGTTTGTGTATTTGCATGTTTTGAAGATATCTAAATATTTTCACTGTTGAAATCATGAGTTAATT
>NW_017386017.1:686488-697826 GCF_000237925.1 Schistosoma mansoni | reverse complement strand
GTCCCATAATAGGATGAAGCGGTCGTCCAGTGCTTCCAGATTTTCGATGGTGGTCTAGCTTCAATTAACTCATGATTTCAACAGTGAAAATACTAAATTCTCCACAAAACCCCCTCTGATCTATAATCATATGCCCACTAGTGACTGACTTCGAGAGATATTTCCTTGAGTTCTAGTTAGAAGCAGTGGCCAGTAGAGTTCTACCAAGTCTGTTGTAGAGATATCAACTCACTGAAGACAATTGGTGAACGGTTGCTCAAAATTGTGGATTGGTTGAAGTTAGACATTAACACCGTTGGATGCCGGCTCAGTGGTATATCGGTTAAGGGCTCTGTCTCGAGACTAGTAGGTCCTGGGTTCGAATCTCGCGATCGTGGATGCGCACTGCTGAGGAGTCCCACAATAGGACGAAGCGGCCGTCCAGTGCTTCCAGATTTTCGATGGTGGTCTAGCTTCAATGGACTCATAATTTCAACAGTGAAAATACTAAATTCTCCACAAAACCCCCTCTGATATCTAAATAGTTAACATATTTGTAGTTGACCTTTCAAAATACGTGATATGACTTTTAGAGTATCTCTTTTTATATATAGAGTATATAAAAGTTAGAGAACAACTGTCAGTCTACTTATTCTGATAAATCAAAGCTGGTCTACAATCTACCGTCGTTTACAGTCGTTATATAAACATCAATGGTTGATTAGTGTATCAATGCACTAATAAACTGAATAATTTTGTGATCGATTTTGTTGATGAATTGTGATTTATGGAACAGTAATTATGAAGAAATATACACATTTTCAAATATTTCCTTATTGGGCTTCAATGATCTATAGCATCCATCAAACCTGTTTTTAGCCTCTAACTGATAAACATATATATTTATTCCTGATGACTCTTTATTTAAGTTTATGTATCTAGGACATCTCTCCGCGTTTTAAGACAATAAATGCCAATTATTGATAAAAGTAAACGAATACTAAATCATCTACGCAGGCAGTTTCGGCATGCTTGTTCTATGTTTTGCACTTGGTAAAACTTTACTATTACTCAACTGCTTCAGTATCTCTTAGAATTAAGTCTTTAAAAGGTTTGGTAGGTTGGGTATCTCCTAATAACATAATATGAATTACGGAATGTTTTGCTGATCCACTACTTTAGCTGATTGAATGCTTTCAAAAGGGCAGGTATAATGCATATATTACTTGCTTGCTTACGACTGTTACTCCCAGTGGAGCATAAGCCGCTGACCGGCATTCTCCAACCCACTCTGTCCTCGGCCTTCCTTTCTAGTTCTATCCAACTGTTGTTCATTCTTCTCATGTATGTCTCCATTTCTCGGCGTAATGTGTTCTTTGGTCCTCCTCTTTTCCTTTGACCTTCAGGATTCTATGTTAGGGTTTGCCTTGTGACGCAGTTGGGTGTTTTCCTCAATGCGTGTCCTATCCACTTCCACCGCTTCTTCCTGATTTCTTCCCCCAATGGAGTCTGGTTTGTTCTCTCCCACAGTAGGTTGTTGCTGATAGTGTCTGGACAACGGATCCGAAGTATTTTATGTAGACAACTGTTAATAAACACTTGTATCTTCTGGATGATGGCTTTCGTAGTTCTCCAAGTTTCCACCCCATGCAATAGAACTGTCTTAACATTTGTATTGAAAATTCTGACTTTGGTGTTGATTGACAATTGTTTTGAGTTCCAGATATTCTTCAGTTGTAGATATGCCGCTCTTGCTTTGCCGAATCGCGTCTTCACATCTCCATCAGCTCCACCATGCTAATCAATAGTGCTGCCCAGATATGTACAGGTTTTCACTTCCTCAAAAGCTTCTCCATCAATTGGATTCGGTTGCTGCATGCTGTATTGTGTCGGAGAATCTTGCTTTTCCCTTTGTGTATATTGAGACTCACTGCTGCTACACTGGTTGTTTTCTGCATTTGTTGTTGCGTGTGCGATAGAAGAGCCAGATCATCTGAGACGTCTAAATCATCCTAGCTGTCCATTGTATCCCGTGCTTCCCTCCAGATGTTGACGTTTTTATAATCCAGTCGATCACTAGGAGAAAGAGAAAGGGTGACAGTGAACAAATGCTTTCTCGTAGTCAATGAAGTTGATGTAGAGTGATGAATTCCATCCAATTGATTGTTCCACAATGATCCGTAGAGTTGCGATTTGGTCAGTACACGATCGATCCTTACGGAATCCAGCCTGTTGATCTCGAAGTTGGGCGTCTACAGAGTCATTCATACCCCGCTGAAGACTTCCTGGTATTGAGAGATGAGTGATGCCCCTGTAGTTATCGCACATGCAGAGATTGCCTTTTTTGGTATTTTGATCAGAAATCCTTTCCAGTCTGTTGGTACTTGTTCTTCATCCCAAATCTTACTGAAGAGGATGTGGAGTATCTTTGCAGTTGCTGCTATATTTGCTTTCAGTGCCTCTGCCGGGATGTTGTCTGGTCCCGCTGCTTGGCCGCTCTTGATTTGTCTAATGGCCATGCTGATCTCTTCAATTGTTGGTGGGCCAACATCGATTGGGAGGTCTGTGGGTGCTGCTTCGATGTTGGGTGGGTTCAGTGGAGCTGGTCGATTCAATAGTTCTTTGAAGTGTTCTACCCACCTGTTTCGTTGTTCTTCAATGTTGGTGATTACCTTGCCTTCCTTGCTTTTCACTGGTCGTTCTGGTTTACGGTAATTTCCAGCGAGTTTCTTTGTTGTATCGTACCATTGTCTCATGTTTCCTCCTCTTGCATCCTTTTCCGCCGTCATTGCAAAATCTTCCACATATTTACGTTTGTCGGTTCCGATGTTCCTCTTCACTTGCTTGTTTACTTCTGTGTGTTCGGCTTGTGCCTTGGCTTTTTCTGCTCTTGTTCGGTTGATATTGATTACTGCCTTCTTGTTCCTCCTTTCTTCAATCTTATCCAGTGTATCATCAGTGATCCATTCCTTGTGATGGTGCTCCTTGTGGCCCAGAACCTCCTGACATGTTGAAGTGGTTGCCTCTTTTATGCCTTTTCTTTTGCTCTCTTTCATTTAGTAACAGTATTTACCACTTAAATTTCATTCGCTAGCTATTCATTTTGGTCATTACAACCTCGGTTGACCGTGATGTAATTGTAATCTTAGAAATCAGTGATTTTTCCTGAATGTCATCTTATATGCCTTATGATAAAAGATAGATTAATTTTCGAAAATTTACCAAGTTTTAAAATAAACGATCGAATTGTTTGCATCTTTTTTTAAAATATAAAATAGGCCGTAACGCTTATTCAATCCAAATCTACAGATTCAATTTCAAACAAGGAATCAGATGATGCAAATTTGAAATCAAGCCATCATAGTACTATTAGCGCTGGAAGTAGTAGTGGTACACACGTTAGTCGAGATCGTGTAAAAGTAAAGTTGGATGAGACAGAACCCTTTGAACAACAATCAGTTCCAATGACACCACAGTGTAAATTTGGTTCATGTATTACTCGACGTATTATACCAATTAAACCTGCTCCTTTGGTATTTCGTCTTATCGAACAAATCCATATGGTGTTAGATTCAACAAACTGTTCACTGATGACTCTGAAACATCTGGAGGGTAATCTGCAATCGATTTATCTTAAAAGTTCAATACTGACAAATTTGTTAGTTAAAGAAGGCTCAAATACGCTTCATCGAGTCGACCGAATGACCGTTGCTGCAGGGTTAGTGACAATAATTATTTGTTTATTAAAATTAGTTTTCATGCTTACAAGTTATGACATATAATAGACTTTTTGGAATTTTGTTGCTCACTTATTGTAACATTGAATGAATGATTAGTGACTGGATGTTTGATTCCTACTCTGTCTATGTTTTGAGATGTTATGCACTAAGACTAACTTTCATGTTATCGGTTTTCCTTAAACTCAGGTATATAAACTTGTTGCAAAAAAGTTAAAAGAATAGATTATAGCATAAAATGCTGTGGGCATTTTTTAAAATTCGTTGTATAAGTTGACCGGTTATTTTGAAAAACTGATTACTTATAGATAACATTACTATGTAGTATATTTGGGTTTAGGGTAATACTGAAGTCCATGATGTTCATTTTAACGTATTTGGATCCATCAGCCGGATGTACCTGCATCTGTGTTGATGTCCATATTAAGACTCAAACTTTATACTTATTGTTTCAAACTTCAGTGCGTTGTCTATCGACCTAATGTGTCCACTGACTTATTCAATGAATATATATATTCAGGGTAGAAATTATTTATACAGGTGAACCATATGTATTTTACTTCCCATGAAGATCATAATACTGCTTATAGAAAGACGAAATCCTGTAACATGTTTCCAATTTATCTGAATTTTTATGTCATACTGCATAAAAGTTGGCACGGGAAGTATCACAAGAAAAAATGATTAGTAGACGTACTGTAGAATACTAGTGTGTATTGATTATTTAAAACAAACATTTATCAGTGATAAGTGGTATCAGTTCCGATTCATGTCAGCTATAGTGCTCCAACTTGTGTTGGATCTGTTAAATTTCAATCAATAAGATTATGAATCTTCACATGTAACATTCAATGACTTTGTATCACTTCGTCATTTCACTTCTTTTAAATGATATTCATACCAGTATGTTAGTTAGATCATATTCCTGTCAGTACTAAATGAGGTTATTTATTTATTAGATACGCATGAATCTGGCACAATTAAGGACCAAAAATAGAATGTACCACGCAAAGTACAGAGATCACATTATGAAAAAACAAAAGGTGAGAAAAGGGGGGTTTCATTGTGCGCGCGAAAGAAAGGAAAGTATTTACATGTGGACAAGAATAGTATACATGAATAGATGCTATTCAGCTAACAATAAAACCGGAAGAGGCCTCTTTCAGTAAAAGGCATTTCTTTTATTTTTATGACAAACAGAAATCACAGCCAAGGGCTTCTATTTTCAGCCATATCTAAAGGCATTGAGTCTCACCATCTTTATAACCATGATTAAGAAGTTTTTATAAACGGGCAGATGCCAGTCCTGTAAAACCTTCTTTAATACAACAGTGTTATATCTTCTCTCCAGTTTTTCCACCAAGTCCAATTATCGGCAAATAGTCCACTATGTAAAAGCCTTTGGAATGACACGTCCAAGCCGCTAAGACCAGTGTTTCAAGATAGTGACACAAACTGAGTCATCGTCACCACAGTATTACTGACGTGGTGTTGCTGCTGAATGTCAGCATTATTTCCGAAATGACGGTGTTAGAACACAAAAAGTCACCGAACATTCTCAGCTGAAAGGAGCCAGGTGCCACAAGCATGAGAGAAAACTACTCGATCTATACACCAAGACTAACATTGCGATCTGTCCGAAAAAGTCACAGTTTAGCATTAGCCTCTCTGGCTTATTTGTAGATTGGCTTCGTCAGTAACGTTACCACCAACAGTCACACAGTTATCAAGATACAAAACGTTTTACGACTTTATCTAACAGGTCACCACAGAGTGAATACAAATACAGACTTCTGTTATTCTTGTGAAATTACTTTTGATTTAGAACGTTCAAATCACATGACATACTTGAAGACACTGGTTGACAAATAATTAAGTGGAGTTTTCATACTTGTATATTATTGTTATAACGCGAAATATAGCGTATTGCGATAGGACTACACGGAATTCTACCGATTGACCGAATTCAGATATCCTAGTTCGATCCCAATACTGTTCCCCAACTCCAATAAATCAGAACACAGCCGTTAAATAAGAATTGTTTATGGGGTCAGCAGCAGAACAAAAATGGTTTACAGACAAGGCATATTTATACAGTTAAGATGACTATTAACAGTAACCAATGTAAAGGAAGGACACGTAAAGGTTATAATTAGGACGACTCAAAATTGACCAATAGGTAAACGACATATGAAAGTCATAGTTAGGACACTGTAAATAATGGCCAATAGGAAATAACATGCGAATTATGTGAAGAGTCTGAAAACATACCATTTTACATTCGAGATAATTTTTGGGATATTCTTGTGAATATCCTAACACCTCCCCTTGGAAAAAATTAATAGCGACGCAATCGTGGGTTTACCTGACAGTTCTTTGGTTTTCTTCGTTTGCGCTTTGACCTCCTTCGAGGTAACGACGAAGAACCTGAAGAATGTTCTGCTTGGTTAGACGACTCAGTTGCCTCCGTTGTAGGCATCGGCGGAAGTTGAAAAGTATCTAGCAGTAAGTCGAGGGGAACTCGGTTAATAATTCCAACTTTTTCTTTGGCATCTCTTGGCCGTAGTTGATTATGATGCCTGGTCCAGATTTCTTGGTTTACTCTGACCTCATACATGACCTTCCCCTGTCTCTTTGCGACTTCACCCTCTATCCATCTATCATACCCATGTCTATAGTCCCGAACATACACTTTCGCACCAACTTTGTAGGGAATTCTAGTGTTCTGCATTCGGGGATTCTGCCGGGTTACTCGCCTGGGTGCCATCGCACTATGGATTGTTCGTAGCTTCCAACCAGGCTGGAGGAGTTCGATGAATCGATTTTGGAGGTCTGTAGCATGCTGTTGTGTAGTAGCAGGAGTTTGTACTTGATTACAGATAGTGCTGATAGGAAGAGTGGCAAGACCAAGTTCTTCGAACCAATCTAAACCCAGAAGGTTGAGAGGAGATTTGGTGATGTAGCACGTTCCGTTGAAGGTTGTATCTCTGAACGAAATACAGCAATTAAGTTCACCATGAAGGCGGAGATGACCACCACATGCACTAACGGCTGTCTGCGAAGATGGTTTGATGGGAGGTTGACCCAAGGTTCGCCAAGTATCTTTCGACAGAATAGTGATATCTGATGCAGTGTCCAACTGCAATCGAACTGGCTGACCATTGATTGAGAGGGTAAGAAATTTGCGTCGCGTGGCGGCATGGGTGTGGAAGACTGCCGCTAAACTTCCTGATGAGGGAACCGGCTTTTTAGGATAACGATGCTGTGTCTGTGCATTTCGACGGCTATTGGGTCGATGGGATTGACAAAAACCGCTTTTGTGACCAACTTTATGACAGCGATCGCACAGCTGCTGTTTGAATGGACAAAATTTCACATAATGCCAGGCTCCACAGTGCCAACATGGAGAGGGGGGCTTCTTGTGAACCGGTCTGGAGTGATTAGAGAAAGAAGGAGCACTGGCTTTCGTAGGACCACCGGTTGTTGATCTCGGAGATTTGTTCTGACGTTGGACAGCGTGAACTTCGCAACCACCCTGGCCCCCAGATTGGACCAAAGTGGTGTCACGCTGCAGGTTGACAATGCGTTGATACTCGTCGGCGATTGCATTAAGTGTTAGCGTTGGGTCTTGTTCAAGGCGGTTCAGCAATCGAGTTCTGATGTCGGAGAATTTGGGTGACTGAAGACTACATATGAATACGAGGGATTTGAATTGGTCGTCGGTAAGGGAGCATTTTCATCCACATGCTCAAAATCTAATAGTCTTTTGCAAAGAAATACCCTCACCACTACCACGTTCTTTCGTCAGAGCTGTTTTCAGAATGCTGTCAATGGTCAAGTTGGTAAGCAATCACGAAATTGGGGAACTTTACCTAACTCAACTACTGGTTTTGAATGATGTGGGACGTTAGTTATGTACTCTCATTTTACCTGTGGTATTTTGTACAGAGCTTGTAGGATATTAAGAAACTCAAAGGCTCGGTCCTGTCAAATACAATGAAAGTGGCTCTAGTATAAAAAAGACAAGATGTTGTGAATTACATAAATAAATAGCAATTGTTGTCTGTTCTGTTCAATATATATATATTTTTTTGTTAAGAAGCAGTCCAGTGATGTACGTGTTTGTAGTGAGATTTTCACATTAAATTGAATGGTTCATTTCGATTTCCAAATCACGTGCATTTTGTTTTTAAAAAAATATGCATCGTAATTCCATTTTAGTGAATAATGCTATTTTTGAAATGACATAATTAGTTAATAGAGTTCATTTCCAGAATTATTACTTATGATTTTGTTTGATTTTAAATGGTTAATCCAACTTATTCTATTTCATTATGTGAATTGCGAAATGTAATTCTTATATCATCAGTATAACAACTAGTTTTTCTTTTCTGGTTAGCGTTTTTTTAGCGAGTTGGTTTTCTACGGGATTGGGTCGCTAACCCCATACCCAACCCTCCTCTTTTACCCGGGCTTGGGACCGACAGTAGCCCCCGTAGGAGCTACAGGCGGAGTAGGAATCCATCTCGCTCTTACACATAATAGCAAACAAAACGATTTTAGAATATTTAGTATATGGTTAACAGTGAAATACAGTATCCATGTTTCTTCCTATTTTGTCTCCTCAGATATTATTTTATTTTATTTATACACATAAATATTGGTACAAGGAAGCACCAGATAATATACGCCTCACAAATCTCATTCGATTTGTGTAAGAGCTGTGATACTGCCCAGGTGCCCAAACTGAAGCAGGTGGTTTTCTTAAGGGGCCACACCCCGAGCCTTTGACCTAAAGGTCTGATCCACAAAGCAGTGGAGCATCGTGAGGAGATACAGTCCCATGGTAGCCGGTGACCAACAATAGGTTCATACGCCATTCGTTCCATCAGGATCCTGGAGCCAGCCCATGTGCACCATTGGTTTGGAATGAGGGTTTTCCAACTCCCCTAGGTGGACTCATCATTTCCACCAACCCGATTGAAGCGCCGGGCATTCGCTTTTCGTCCTCTCAATTTCGTAAACAACAGTGATGCCACGAGAAGGCAGTGAGTAGGACTTCCCTGACAGAGGCTGTATACACGTGGCCATGTGAGAGCATTTGGAGAGGGAGAGATGACTCTCCCCACTCTCGGCCGTACCAGGGCATTTTGCTATTGATATTCACAATGTGACTGAGTTTGAGTCTGTTGAAACATTCGGCTGACAAATTTCACTTATGATGAAACTCATGTTCTGAGTTTTCCTTGCTAGCCCGCTATGTCGAGACAATCCGTTCAGGATGTACATATGGCAACAGATATTAATCAGTTGAAGTTCCTAAATATCAAAAACGAAAAATTACAAAACCTTACTTATAATCAAGTCAGTTGATAAAATAAAATTTAAGGATTTCTGTACACTAAGCTCTAATATGATCCTGCCGTTTACTTAACCCAACCTGTTAATCTATGTCAACCATCTTAGAAATGATTTCAAGTGATGTATACATGTGAAGGTGCGTCAAAATTTCCTGACATTTACTATTATTCAACTCAGTAGTAGATTTTACGGAAGACTTCGTTGTAAGAAAACCTTAAAGTTACCGGTAACCAACATATACTTGAAAATCGTGAATTTGTTTCACGTTATCTAGAATAAGGATGCTACCTTTAAGATATAACTTCGTCTCACTTAGAAACATCATTATGAAGTGTTCAGTTGTTTTCTGAATTCTTTGTATTTTTCAATGCATGTTGCTTAATCCCATCTCAGTGCTTATAGCCACTAACATTATTATTTTTATCTACCATTCAAGACAATTAATAGAAATGAAGTTTTTAATTTTGATGAACGTACTACATCAATCTTTACTTTAATCGTTCAATATGTGTTCGTATACACTACTTAAAACTCGCTATTGAAGTGTATAACAACCCGTAGTTCTTGATTGGAAGTTAGAATATAAAATCTTCATGGTTAGTTAGTTACATTGATCATTTTTCTTTTGTCATTTTTAGTTGCTTGCCAGAAGATCTACCCTTATTGCTGTCCATTGCATCATCTTGTTCTGCACAAGTTGCGAATATTTTACATTCTAGTCATTTTGACTGGTTGAATTTATGATGATGCACTCCATAATAAACCTTTTTCTGGAGTAATTCATTACAATTGATTATCATTTATTCAGTTTTTCCTTCAATATGAAATATCATAAATCAGGAGTCGTTAATTTTGTAATCATGTCATGGTTATATAATTTGATTACCCTAAATTAAACTATACTCTAACGTAATTATCAAACTTTTAGATGCCCACCATTCTTTTTTTAATTGATTATTTAATTACATTGTGTAAATTATTAAGTTTGCATTACTACTTCTTTGTATTGATATCACTTCCCCTTGTACAAATCCCTTTTTTTCCTTTTAAATAATTTATTACTATGAATTTGTTTGTTTTTGATGGAAGAATAATGTTCACATATATATAATGTGTGTGTTTGTATTGTCTGTGCATGATTCAGACTTTCTACACAAATTTTCGAAAATGAATTCTTATTATTATTAAAAAAAGCCTGTACTTATAAAACTCCAGAAATTACGAACAAATTGTTGGGAAATTCCACGGTAAGAAATGTTGTGTACAGCGGGACAAACCACGTAACCCTAACCGAATAAGCTTTACAATGCGGAAAGAATTTAAGAGTACGTTAAGTAGGAATGACTTTATTTTGAAGACTAAAACTTTCTTTTATTTCCCCTAACAACATAAGAAGAGCATTTCCCATTTTATTAACCGATATGACGAAATTGAAATAACTTATGCTAAAATAATCGGATAAATGAAGAAGAGCTTTCGTGTATAAAATTTAGGTCCATATTGATAGAAAGAAGTATATCATTACTAATTAACACCATTTATGTTAATGTAAAAAGCTCCAGTCCCATGAATTCATGAAACCAAAGGGATAATTTGGGAGTACGAATATGCATTAATTTTAAGCAACTACTGTTTTGTGGGGCCTTCATATAAACCATTCTCTTCTAGCTATCAGTCTGAATGTCCAAAGAAAATTAAGCGTGAAAGCTGGTGGGGGTGGGGCTATACATTTGTTTCTGATACAGAACTCACCACTATACATCCTATCTAGTTATGAAATTTGCTAGTCGCAGTATTGCATAATCCTACTAGTGAGCTTATATATATATATATAATATTTTGAATTAAGCACTTGACAATCGCATTATATCTGTTTGTCGCGAATATATCAGAATGTGCCATAAGGGACACAGAAGAGTTCAGCATGGAAAGTTAGTCTCCCAATTACACTCGGGTTACCTGGACTTAGATGCTGATAAACAAGGAACAGAAAATTAAAGTATGTGCCGTTATGGAGTCGAGTACTGAGTTTATGTATATCACAGTCGAGTAACACGTAACATAAAATACATCATCCAGCGAGGGCTTAGGATATAATCGTAAATAGACAAGGATTGAGGTTGCAGAGGAATTAAGTACATCACGTGATGTACTCTCATCATCTTTACTATGTACATCGTCGATAATATTCGGTCATTAGTCCTGATAACTGAATACGTAGGTTAAATAAAGTCTGTCTGTAGCAGCCAGTAACATAATCT
>NW_017386017.1:666235-686288 GCF_000237925.1 Schistosoma mansoni | reverse complement strand
ACATTAAATAGGAGTAATATATTAGTAAACTCTCAGCGAATGAATTTGAAGTAAATCCAACGTTTCGTCTGGCAATTTGGTCCAAGCTTTTTCAAGGAAACGTTGGATTTACTTCAAGTTCATTCGCTGAGATTTTACAAATATATTATTCCTATTTAATGTCATACATCAACTCGGCAGGGGTTGTGCGGCAATGTATGTTGACAGCATCCTCAAAGCCACGATACCGTGGAAAATGAAGTTAGCGGAGTTATCGGAGTGTCGTTGATGTTGCTTTAAAGCGAACAGCGCCAGGTACTTGATTTTTGAAGTATACTGTCCTGCTCATTCAAAGAAGGGAAATACACCCAAAGTGATACCAATGCTATCGAGCTTGTGGTTTGACAAGATATTCTTCAACTGCGATTTCGACACCCCATTACTGAATCTCAGTAAGATGGATGTGATAGTGAGAGGGCGATTTCACAAGAATTTCATTGGAGCCATAAAAATTCCCAGCGTATATTGACATTAAGATGATGTGAGGAAATGGGGAAAGGACAAAATTCATTCGACTGTTTTGATAACAGCTCCTACTCGATATTGATTGACAGGTTCAACGTCAATGTACGGAGCCAACAGTTAGAATATAAACTAATTCGAGATATATCTCTAGGTTCATGACCAAACGGAAGCCTATGAATCAAAGGGGCTGAACTCTCATAGAGCCTAATAGTGAAGATATTACCAACCTAGAAATGGCACAAACCCTGAGTATCAGTTTCGCCATTTAATTAAACCAAGGATATACATTCACTGATCACCTTTCCAGTCTAGTGTCAGCTGATGGTATGGGAAATATCCACCTCATCCCAGGTTCTAATCAACAAAACTGAAGTCCCTACGCCAAGAAAGTCGCTAGAAGGTGACGAACTCCTCTCTGCAATCTTGAGACAGTGGGCAGAGAACACCAGTATACCGGTTTGTGACCTGTTCATGAACTTTTTAAAATCCCTTTTAATCCCGAGACAGTGAAAACATGCTACTTTCCACCTATTTCTCAGGGGAGAAGGCAGGAAACATCCCACTTGTAGCGAATGAGTTGTACTTCCTCCTATAATCTCATGCATTATAGAAGTACTGGCTAATGGTCAGATGATGGAATTCATGGATGAAAGCAACGTTATTTGTGAGGTATGACACAAGTTTGGATAAGACAGGTCTTGAGCATCCAGTCTTCTAGAATGGTACAGCTTGAGAACCTTCTAGAGCCGAAAGGTAGCAGTTCAAGTAATATTTATCGATTTCCGAAAAGCTTTAAACACAGTACCACAAAGGTCACATGGATGAGTCTCACTGACCCACTTCTATCCTGAACCTGGAGTCCCCTCGAGAACTGGATGTCCCGTATCAAGGCACATGAAATGCCTGTGAACTGGGGGGTCTCGACATAGAAAGTCTCACAGCGAACCACCTTAGCTCCATTATCCCCCCTGACATCTACAAACAACTTCCTAGACAAATCTAGACCACCAACCCTCGCTCATACTGACGATCCTAAGAAACGGAGAACCATACGAAGCGAGGAGGATTCCCTGAATCGTCGAAGGACCTCACAACAGTAAGGAAGTGGGCAGAACTTACTTTCTTCATGATAACCATCTCCCGATCATCTTCACAAAGTGCGATCTAGGACCAGTAACCACAGAGAACTTGAACTCCAGCTCTAACTACACTTCAAACCCAACTCTTCACCTTATTTGAAGACAACTTGGCGTAATCAGCCGAAAGTTGTTTCTTACATTGTTTAAGACATACTCATGGCCTTACCCCGAGGTTTACAATGTTGATTCACCTCCTCTCCTCGAAAGAAGCGTAAACGGGCAACGAAGTGGGTGATGGAGTTAGGGAAAACATCTTACGTAGATGAATTCTGACAGTTAGTATTGTCCTTGCGGAGTTGTAGAGGAATAAGAGGTGAGGTAATAATGGTACACAGTGTGCTAAGTACACAAAGTCATCCCAACACGAAGATCCTACTAGAACCTTGCCATTATGTCCATCAAGGCAACTCTTGAAGGTTTGCACATCAAAAAAACGAAGACTCACCTACGTCCCCACTTTTACTCACCAAGATTTGCCCCATTTGGTATGTTCCGCCGGTTGAAGTGGCCACATACCTCGGTGGACAGTTTCAAGTGAAGACTGGACAAACCTAAACTCACCCATGGATTGCCATCTCCCGCTTGGAATGTGACTGATGCATGTCTCGTAACTTACCTACCATTGCCAAAATCACGTCAGCTTACTTCAATATCGTTTGTTATCATCTCTGTTCCTCCTTTTGTTCGTACATTTCGATTTCCTTATACAGTCTCAACGAATAATTTATTTGTAGTAGTCATTAAATTACGGTTTACTATGATCGCAACTACAGGAAAACTACGTTCCAGTTACTAGGTTAGATCCCTCTGAATGCCAAATATCAGAAGGCAGTTGAAGGTTGTATTATTTTGATGTTGGTTTGTTCTCTGAGCTGGATGGTTTGATCGTGGAGCTTTCATCGTCCTTCTGAACGACATCATCAGCACAAACTTCGGGTAGAAGTGAAGTGTTTGAATTTCTCCACATGTGATTCACAGCTTGTCCTCTGCACCTCGATATATTAAGATGCACTTGTCGGCGATCTCGTGGTATCGATATAATGCCAAGATCGTGTCAAAATCAACAAGCGAGACTACTGAGTGTACGAGAGCTCGTACCAGGTCACGAAACAACGGGAGAGTATTTTTTTGTACACTTAAACAAACAGGTGCAGAAAAAAAATAACTAGTACAGTTGATTATAATAATAATTGTTTCCTTTATACAAATCGCGTCCTCTTCATCAAGGTAGGTCACTGCATACTTATTTACCTCTTGACACAACCAACATCTCTTAGCACTCGAATTTTCCTCTTTACTGTTTTCCACATAGCAATCAACTGACCTCCTGCCTGGTTATGCAATAGCTGTTAGATCCCAAAAGCCCTGCTACCCTGAGACAAACGCACTCACTCGAACTACGTTATACACGAATACACAAACAATTACCAAACTGACTAGAATTAGTGAGGCCGAGTGTTTAGACTACCGTCAATTGGAGAATATCAATGACCTGGAGCCGGAACGAAACAAGAAGTAATGTCAAAGGAACCGATTGGTTCATACAGGCTGTTACAATGATATTGGATATTGGACACGAGCGTGTTTCGAGTTTGTTGTTTACATGTGAGGTGTGGGTTATCTGTGTTGGTGTCTCATCGTTTCTCTGTGTTTTAAGATATGTGGTAAACTCTGCCAATTTAAAACTACCCAAAAGTCGTGTATGTTCTCCATATATATTATTGGATGACAAAAATTAGTCCCAAGTGGCACTTATTTAAGAACTTTCGTCTGAATAAGAGCAAATAGTTTCACAGCATTTGGGCGCCGGGTTGATGTATGACATTAAATAGGAATAATATATTTGTAAAATCTCAGCGAATGAACTTGAAGTAAATCCAACGTTTCCTTGAAAAAGCTTGGACCAGATTGCCAGACGAAACGTTGGATTTACTTCAAATTCATTCGCTGAGAGTTTACTAATATATTACTCCTATTTAATGTCGAAGTGATACTGTTTAGTCAAACGGATGTCCTTTATTGCCACCAATGGAAATAGTTCTATTTAGAACTATTAACAGATTATGTTACTGGCTGCTACAGACAGACTTTATTTAACCTACGTATTCAGTTATCAGGACTAATGACCGAATATTATCGACGATGTACATAGTAAAGATGATGAGAGTACATCACGTGATGTACTTAATTCCTCTGCAACCTCAATCCTTGTCTATTTACGATTATATCCTAAGCCCTCGCTGGATGATGTATTTTATGTTACGTGTTACTCGACTGTGATATACATAAACTCAGTACTCGACTCCATAACGGCACATACTTTAATTTTCTGTTCCTTGTTTATCAGCATCTAAGTCCAGGTAACCCGAGTGTAATTGGGAGACTAACTTTCCATGCTGAACTCTTCTGTGTCCCTTATGGCACATTCTGATATATTCGCGACAAACAGATATAATGCGATTGTCAAGTGCTTAATTCAAAATATTATATATATATATAAGCTCACTAGTAGGATTATGCAATACTGCGACTAGCAAATTTCATAACTAGATAGGATGTATAGTGGTGAGTTCTGTATCAGAAACAAATGTATAGCCCCACCCCCACCAGCTTTCACGCTTAATTTTCTTTGGACATTTAGACTGATAGCTAGAAGAGAATGGTTTATATGAAGGCCCCATAAAACAGTAGTTGCTTAAAATTAATGCATATTCGTACTCCCAAAGTATCTTTGATTTCTTGCAGCTGGGGCTTTTAAATCGATTTAGATAACTATTACACCTTAATATTGATATTAAACTAATACTTTTAGGTAAGTGTGACCACTATGGAGAGTCTTTCGCTTCTATGGATCTTTTGCACAGTTGTATAGTTTCTGTTTCATTGAAAGTGTAGGACAGAGATTGTCTACTGATTACTTTCAAAGTATATTCACCAAGGCTTCTTAATTGTATATTGAGTCAAACAACAATTAAGTACAAGTTTAGATACCATATTTCAGATGAAAAATAGCCGGTCAACTAACCTACCTGCATCATTAAGAATCGTGCTTGTTTTTGTCATCCACTGTGTTCACCTTCCATTTATCTTAGTAAAGCAAATAAGTTTTTTGATAAGGATACTCGGTGGCGCTCTGAATTTCGTATAAACGTATCTGAGCCATAAGAAGATTTTCCGGAATAAGTCCATTAAAGTTATAGTTTTTATTTCTCTCTGAACTATATTCACAGGGTTCGGTTTTTGTATACTAGATGGATCCTTCATATCCACCAACCCGGTTTAAGCGCCAAACATTCACTTTTATCCTCTCACTTCTGTAAACAACACCCCCGACATGAGTAGGACTTCTATGGGAGTGGCTGTATACGCGTGACCATGTTAGATCGGTCTCTCCTACCCGCGATCGTACCAAGGCATTTGAGGTTTCTATTCAGAGTTTATAAATTCAACCTCAAACTTATAGTCAGTGAAATGCCCTGGTACGGCCGAGAGTCCGCTCTCCCTCTCGAAATGCTCTCACATGGCCACGCGTATATAGCTTCTATTCTGAGCCATATCTGATAACGTCTCTAGCCACTGTGTTGCACCATCTCTCGGACCCCAGCCAGGGAGTCGTGAAGGACCAACAGGAGCTAGCCCTTTGAAGCTTTCTTTCATACCACGACACCATGTCATACACTGACCTCCTCTCCGCTTTGTCCAACCAGTCCCAGAGTCGGCAAATAATGCACGACGTGGAATTTTCTGGGACGACATTCGTAAAACATGTCCAAGCCACCGAAGTCGGTGTTTCAAGATGATGACACCAATTGAATTATCGTCTCTGCGCCCGAACACACGATGCTGAACCTCTGCATTACTAACATGGTGTTGCCACGTTAGTATCCTGAAGGAACAAATGGCGTATGAACCAATCGTTGGTCACCGGCTACCATTGGACTGCATCTCCTCACGATGCTCCACTGCCTTGTGGACTAGACCTTTAGGTCAAAGGCTCCGAGTGTGGCTCTTTAAGAAAACCACATGCTTCAGTTTGGGCACCTGGGCAGTATCACAGCCCTCACACAAATCGAATGAGATTTGTGAGGCGCATATTTATCTGGTGCTTCGTTGTACCAATATTTATGTGTTTAAATAATAATAATAATAATAGTCAGTGAAATGTAAACTGTTTTTATTTTGATAATGTTCTCGCATCTTGATCATTTTAAAAGTAATTATAATTTCAAGTCTGTTATCGGTTTATTTTTTCCAGGAATCATGTATAAACTGGATCGTTTAATACCAAGTTCGATTAACTTTGCACATACGGATACTATGTATAAATTGGAAAATTTTTACCATCTTGATAAAGAAAATGATTCATCGTCGTGCCTTCAAATATCAACTGAAGGTGTTTCTAATGAATTAACTGAACGTGATAAAAGTCTTCTTAAAGAGCTTGGTCAATTAGACGATAATATATCATCCCTTTTAAACATGTTTAAAAGTTATAATCCTAAAAATAATTCCAATCTTGGTGATGCTCAAAATGCTTCAAAATCTAGCAACTTTATATCTGAGCTTCGTCAGTTAACATATCATATTTCAAATATTTCGAATCATTATAAAGGGAATCTTGTTAAAGATGTACAATACGACAACATTCACAAAGAACTAAGTAAATTAGATCTAGAGTTAGATGATATTTTGAGTATGTTCACAAATTATTCTCATTCTCAACATATTAATAGCACAACGACAAACAGTACTCCAACAACTTCAAACAATTCTATTACTGTCCCTAAAGAACCTTCCACACTTATTATTCAGTGTAATCCGAATAGTCCTCCATTATCGGTATTCTTGTTTTGTCACATACTACTTAGTAACCAATGTAAAATAACAATTAACTCATTTGTACATTCAACAGTAAAAGAACTTTCTACATCACTTAAAAAGTTAATGGAAATTCTTTCAATTGATATGCATGGTTCTTCAATTAATAACACATGTCACTGGCAATTTGACACAAAACTGTGTCTACATTTTATATGGAACTCAAGCTGTCCTGATATTACTGTTTCATCCCTTGATAAATCCATTACACCGACAACGTTGTATGGAGAATGTATGCTTGTACAATTGATTGGAAAAATTCTAGAACCTGACAATTTCGACCAACTCTCATCACTTATTATTATTATGGACTCAAGTTTACTATTACCTGGATTATCGATACGTAACACTACTCTAGATGTAAAACAGAAGTCATTAAATATTTTAAATAACCACCCATATTTTGTGAAGTTCAATCGTGAACTGCCATCAATCGTTGATTGTTATCTATTTGTTTGTATTAAGGAATTGAAACTGTCGGATGTATTGCCAGCTAATCTGAAATCATGGTTGCAGTTTTGTTCTAAATGGAAAAGCTTTAATTTGTTACCACTTTAAGTTTTTCTCTGTCGCCTAAATTTGGCAAGTATACTTACTGGTGTATAAAAAATCTTATTTTGCTATAATTCTTAGGTTGAGAAAAGGCGTTCATGAGCACTTCTTCCGTACCGTTATGCTTGAGTACTACCTATTAATTCAGTAGTTCCAAATGTTTGTCTTAGTTGGACTATTTTCTTACTAGTAAGCTTGCTTAGATCAAATAATATTAATAAATATCCCAGTTTCTCATTGACTTCGATATCATTGTACTTTGAATACTAATGATTCCTGCAAAGTAAAATACTACTTCAAGATGTCTGAAAGTTTAACTAGAGTTCATTCGCTCACCACCTTTGGATTTCTTTATCATTTATGCAAATAGAGTGATCTGATTAGTATAGTGCTAAATCTACTTAATTTTTTACAAAAGGCAATTTTCTATCATCATGGTTATGTTCGAACCTTATCTATACAGCAAATCATGAACTTGTGAACACAACAGTCTTAAAAAAATTGATGCAACTAGTTTATAGCGGAATTATTTTTTTGATAAAGTTCTTAAACAGACTTATCTGTCCCTCAGAATAGAAGAGGATTAAATAACTCACTTTAGCAACCAGGTACAGGTTCGTACACTACACCACTGCCTTTTTATCCAGTGGAACAAGTGAATTAACATTTAAAGCTACCACATTGTAAGAGTTAATGATACTTTTCCACTGCCCAAACTATAACGGAGTTTAAATTCGCAAACCGAAAACTGTAACCATTAAGCTACAACTTCACCAATCAACTTTAAATGCCCAGTAGCTAAAATTTGTTGGTAAAGTTGCAAAATGACCATTTTACTTGTTTGATAAGTTTTTAGAACCAATGGTAGAGTGAAGTCAACTAGTATATGTTCAACTGAATCACCATCTCACAGGTCCGACCCAACCTTTGTATGGTTGATTGCTTAAGATCGTTTTCATTTAACATAGTTTATTTGACACATTCTGGTGCACAAGTTTTCAGTTGTACTGATATTGCTTTCTTATAAATAGCCTAGTCGTTCTATCTATGTCGTGGTTTGCACAACTTCGTAATTCCCAAACTAGTTGAAGCTTACAAGTTAACTTACTCAAGTAATTATGATCAAGGACACCTCACTAGAATTTCTTCAGATTCTTAGGTCTCAGAATTAAATCTAAGATGGGATAAGTACTGCATGTCATTGGGGTACCTTAAATTAGTGACCTTCCTGACTAACAGTAGGTGTCGTTGGAGCGAAGCATCAGAATTCTAGATACGTGTAGTTGAGTTTGAAGCAACATGAAAGCAAATTACAGGACCTCTTGTACCGATTCCCTTCAAGTATCGGATATAGATGTTACTCCTAAAGCAGTTGTTCGGTATGAATCGGTTTTTAAACGGTTGTTAGGCCGACATATATTTCCTATAGATAAAAGTCGCTTTTATTACAGTCAGAAATCCCCAATTCACCCACTTTTAGTTATACAAGTGAAGAAATAGATCATCATTCATTTACTTTTTTAAGTTAATACATGCAATCATTCTAAGAAGGTACATACACGTAAAGAATCGTACTGTAATGTATTTTTCTGCATATCAACTTCTTTAAAATAATTTGAGGTACAGTTTGACTAGATAAAACAAATCAGAAAAGGTGGGAGAAATACCATGACACACTATAAACTATTGAACTAAATTAAAATTAAGATTTAAAAAAAAAGATGGTGAAGTCAAGATGGCAGAGAAATCAGAAAATAAAAATTGAGTATCTTTTGCAAAATGAGAATTAGATTATTACACGTAGTTCTGTCAAAATAAATTCAACAGTCAATACGATCAAGAGGAAATTGATTGTATAAAATAAGTAGTAACAGGTGAGATGTTACAAAATAATAGGATATTATTAAAAATTAGACAGGCAGTATAGTATCACTGAATTCTCCAATCCACTAGATGAAACATGATTAAGAAATGTTAAATGAAAAGAGTCTATACTTGAGTGTATAAAGGGTAGAAAATATTGACTAGGCAAAGCCTCTTACTACCACCAATGTTAATAGGTGAATAGGCCAGTGTATAGTGTACAGAAGTGCGCATGCGACGGAGTGAAATGAAAGATAAGAAAGTAAAGACAGGATTTATGTGTAGTTACGCAATATGAGGAATAAAACAAGGACGCAGGTCATACAATTGCAAAACGAATATGAATATTATTGAACATTGCAATTGATTGGTAAAGGTTTATCTGGGTTGAAACATTTATTACACGTAAGTAATTCAGATACGGCACGTACCATATAGGACATTGTGCCGAATTTTCCAGCAGGTGGTGTGTCATAGAAACGCTGACAAATATTATGTAATCCGTGGCAGGTTAAAGTGCTTTGTCTACGTGGTGTTTGACAATCATTACTGGGCGTTAAATCAGTTATTCCAGATTGTTTTATTGATTTTGCACAACACAGTGTGGCGTTCCCACCATACTTTACCTAACAAAAAAGACGTAAACGTTACGAAGCTTGTAAACCACTCTATCACCTAACATTATCAGTAAACAATTGATTGCTTTTATAAGTATTGCAAACATTTACCAAACTGAGTCACTTCCTCAACCGGTAGGATGTAAATGATTTTGGAAGACAACGACTAATATTACTCACTAAGTCATCATCGGTGTTGAATGGTGGTTGGTTTTGCAACCCTTTAGCACAACAATAAAATATCTGAATTGTTTTATGAGTAAAAAGTTTCTTGTTACGATTTTAATAAAGATAAATTGTTGGGAAGGATTCTCAGAATGATGGCAGAATTTATTATCAGCTGTGGCTGTAGGAGTGTAGACAAATGCTGATAAGTAATTATCTTACTTTAACAGTCGCTTAACCTACGATGAGACAGTGGATCCCACCAAAGAGTATTCGTTCACTATTTTAACAAATAACACTGTATGACTTACAGCTTATTTATACATACGTTATTTTGGCTATTGTAATTCAAGTATTACGGATTTTCATAGTTTACATCATGACCAATCTTAGTTGAACATCCATTGACGACCAGGAAGAGTTGAATATCAATTTTATTTTAATATAAGTCTGTTTAACAGTGTGCATTTACGACCACCAGGGATGGAACCGAGAACCTTAAGGCTTTGTAGTGAGCGTTTAGTCCTTAGACCATCAAGCTTGTATTCAATTGTGAATAGGTATAACTTCAGTTAATTTGTGACAATGCGCGACTATCTTGCGCTGTCTACAGCGCGTAACTGCCTTACACCTGACACGATAGAACTCCACTGATCACGACTTCGATAATTTCTTCTCGAAGTTAGTCACTAGTGAGCGTATGATAAATATCAGTATGGAGTTTGTAGCGATTGTCAAATTTTCATAGTTTATATCACGAATTGATCTTAGTTCGATCCTCTATGAGATCACCGACGGAAACGGGAGAGTACCACCATAGTAGGTTGAAATAGTTGTTCAATGATTCTTGGTTCCCAATAATTGTCTAAATAAAATCCGTCCGTCGTACAAACTATGAGGATTCAACAATCTGCAAAAACTTCCTACACTAATTATGGGTTTATGTTACTGCAAAGCCCTTAATATGAGGCAAAACAACTGTTCGTTCAAATATTCCTTTATAGAGTTTAATTAAACTACATACTCAAAGTAATCACTTACTTGATCAATTAAAAATAAATTATTTGCTTTTTCTACAATATCTTCAACTTTAACGATACAATCAATAAATATTCGGTTGTCAACATCATGCATCATCAATGAACCAAGTACATGAATTGCTTCAATAATTAATTGACGATATTCTGGTGTACTAACCATTGTGCATACATGTTCAACAGTTAAAGCAAATTTATGTTCACCCATTGTCATCTAGATTAAGTGTCCGTGTGTGTGGGGGGGGGAGACGGTATAGGATATAAATATTATTTTAAAAAAAATAAGGGAAATATGGTATGATGTTAAAATATTTAAGAAGAAATTTGTTAATCTTCAAAACAAGAAATACTCAGAATGTCTTAAAATAATTCCATGAGAAGAAAACTAGTCATATCGGAATATCTTTCATCAGTAAAAGTCTTCAAATACTTTAGTTATCACTGATATGTAATCTTAGGTTATTCATGGAATAGTCAAGAAAGTTACAATTTTCAACTACCAGGTTACAAGCTTGAGTCTCAATCTACTTTCATTTAAGCAGCTAGGTAGTATCATTAAACTTCATACAAGAAACATGGCTAGTTAACTAAGTAAGGTTTATGTACTCAACTTTTGGCTACAGTGTTTACGTCAGATACAGTTTTATGTTACATAGATAACCTCAACTAGAGTAGACGGGATACGGCATGAACATTTGACCTACCTGGTAGAAAGATAGGTGGTTTAATCACTAATCCAAACTAATGTCTCCTCATTTGCGGACAAATCTTTCGCCTTTTACTAAGGATTTCCGTGGGGAGGCACAATACAATGAGTCTTCTCATTTTTTCCAACTCCGTCCTTGCAAGCCCCCAAATGCCCTAGTACGGACGAGAGTGGGGAGAGTCAGCTCTCCCTCTCAAAATGCTCTCATATGGCAACGTGTATATAGCCTCTGTAAGGGAAGTCCTACTCACTGCCTTCTCACAGTGGCGGGGGTGTTGTTTACGAAATTGAGAGGACGAAAAACGAATGCCCGGCACTTTATCAGGTTGGTGGACACGGCACCTCCACCTAGGGGAGTTGTGAAACCCTGATTCCAAACCAATGGTCCACATGGGCTAGTTCCAGTATCTTGAGGGAACAAATGGCGTATGAACCAATCGTTGCTCACCGGCTACCATTGGACTGCATCTCCTCACGATGCTCCACTGCCTTGTGGGTTAGACCTCTAGGTCGAAGGCTCCGGGTGTGGCCCCTTAAGAAAACCACATGCTTCAGTTTGGGCACCTGGGCAGTATCACAGCCCTCACACAAACCAAATGAGGTTTGTGCGGCGCATATGTATTCGGTGCCCCTTTGTACCAATACTTATGTGTTCAGATAAATAAAATAAATAAATGCATGAAATTACATTTGATTATTAAGTTACTTTAGAGCATTGGTAAGTCACAGACTAATGATATGAACCGATGCACAGACTAAGGAGTTATCACTCTAATCTAATCTGAGTTACGTAGGAAAATCTTGTCTAAATCAAAACCTATATCTGGCTTTTATTGAACGATCAAATCAGGCTAACAAATATCACATAAAACAAGCAGTTTTGAAAATGAAGTTGGAAAAGATTTGTTTGCGGAATACATTGGTTTTATGAAAATGTTAGAACGCAAAACAAAACAAGGATTTGACAAATTACAAAGTCAAAAAATCTCTAAAAAGGATTTATTTAGTAGTATACACAACATTTAGCTAAACGATAAACTGAGTCAACCAGACATTACCCAAATCATAACGGGAGAACGCTATTGGATTTCATCAGTAAAATAGTACCCGTAGTCTTGAGGGAACAGATGATCCCTGTAGTCACTTCTCAGTCATTAACTAATTGTAAATATCCCTGTCCTACAGAGCAGTAATGGCATGAATAGCTCAATGATAAACGCTCAGATTGTGAAACTGGTTGATACGGGTCAGAATCCACCAGAGAGTGTTAGCTACCTGAAGATTGAAGGTACACCTTGCTGAAGACGAGTGTCAACCAGGACGAAACCTAGGTCAATACAGGGTTTCTTGGTCAGTTATTTCCAACTACCTAACATCCTAAACAAAGTGATTAAAATGCAACTAAGATATAAAAGTATTTGTCTCTTTTTAATTATTACAGAAAGTGAAAAAAACTCACTTCTTTTGTCAAATTATGACTAAGTGTTAGATTGCCAATGCTTAAACCTTGCATATGAGTTAATGTGATATAAACTCGTTTATAGAATCCAGGTGGGGCACGATTCAATGCACCATCAATTTTACGTCGACGACTCCAAAGACTTCGTGAATCAGTTTGATAATTTTCATTTTCTGCTTCAGCTGTAACACCAGCGACTATAGATTGTTTACGTGATGTAATCAATGGACGAGCTGCAGTGGATCTTTTCTTTACAGATCCAGAAATAGTATCTAACGTAGCCTGTAGGTTATCTTGATTTGTAAGAGTTGTATTCATAAGTTTAATTGGTTGCTGTATAAAAGTAAATAGAATCAAATAAATATTACAACTTTACCCACTATCGAACAAGATGCAATTAGTGACTTAACTTAGTGACAGAAATATTAAAATCAAGAAACCAGTTATCAGAACATTTCAAATAATATCAACCAAGCAATAAGATAAAGGGTGTAGAGCAGATTGAAAGACAGAAACTGATGAAATTGTGTTATGAACTGACATTAGATAATATCACGCCATAGAGCAAGTTATCTTTAGGTTATGAGGTCAAGATACAATTGATCATAGTTTCAAATTTAATCAATTCACAATTCAATATTCCCTACTGACGTATCACACTTCCAAACGTACCGAACTTGATATATCATGGACCGTTCGTTAGAACGCATCTGCCAGTTAGTGAGCATACAAAGTAACTGCTTAGTTGGTTGATTATGAAGGTCAGCAGAATTTTGAAACAGAACTTATTATTATGATTTGTTAGCAAAAGTATCACAATGTTTCGCTGACACCATATACAATGTGAATAAGAATAAAGAAAACTATAGAATTGAAAATCGAGGAATATTGAGTCTGTAAAATTAAGTAGGGAAAAGATAAAGTTTTCAATCACATACACAAAGGTTCTTGGAAAAATACTCTGCTGTAGAAGAATGTATGAGACAGTAACTCAAAAGAAAATACAAACGTTAATGAATTAAATGAAAAAGCAAGAATGGTGTATATAGGTTTCAATTTGGGAAATTACAGACACCCTCAAATGTTCAATTATTTATCAAGCATAAAAAAGAACATATGGAACTCGAGACAACTGTCAACCAATTTCAAAGTCAGAATCTTCAATACGAACGTCAAGACAGTTCTACCGTATGGAAATGAAACGTGGAGAACTACCACAATCATAATCAAAAGTGTACAGGTATTTATAAACAATTGTGTACGTAAAATACTCAATGTCTGTTGGTCGGATACCGTCAGCAACAACCTTCTATGGGAAAGAATAAATCAGCTTCTAGGTGAAGAGGTTAGGAAAAGACCTTGGTAGTGGATAGTAGATACATTGAGGAAATCTCCAAAATGCATCACGAGGCAAGCGCTAACTTGGAATCTTGAAGGGAAACAGAAAAGAGGAATACCACAGGACATACTGCTCCGGGAATCGGAAGTAGACATCAAAAGAATGAAAAGACACTGGGAAGGAATGTCCAGGACAGAGTTGGATGAAGAATATTGGTGGGTGGCCTATGCTCCTATACAAGGGGTAACAGAAATAAGTGTGTATAAAAAAGACCACTTCTCCAAAAGCGAAAAACGAAAACCTTTGTGGACATTCACGGGTTTACAACCAAAAACGGTGACAGACCGGATAGTTTGCATTGATAGTATCTGTAAGTACGATATGAATAAAAACCTATTCTCCACAACATTCTAAATATGATGTGTTGCTGAGAACCAGCAGTTAGAACATAACCTCAGTCAAGAATTTTATGCCTATTGCCTCAACTAAACTAGAATCAGGGCAGCAAAAAATCAACACTAACGTTGTATAGTGTTTAAGCAATCCCATGAGGATATTGTTTTCTTCCCTCAGAAAGTTGATGTCTGTCAATGTTACAAGTTTGATTCCCATTCGATTTTACGGTAAATAGACAACAGTAATACAAATTCTTTGAAAGTATATTCACCAAGTAAAGAGTATACATATATAGTGCTCAAATATTTTAACATCAGTTAGTCAGTTTTAAGCAATGTAGAATACGGGAAATGTGTCCATCAGGTCTATTTAACATGACATCAGTACAGAGAGACCAAACTATCAACAAGGTTCCCAAAGTAGTTGAACAATTTACAATATAATTAGTAATATATGTGCTTAAAAACATCAGTGGAAGTAAAAAAAAAGGTTAGGTATTATTGATAATCTGATTCAAGAAGAAAGAATGAAATTGCATATGGAAAAGTACAAGATAATTTTATAGTTCAAGATATAAGGGAAGATAAAGAGTAAATTCATCTTTGTCATCGCGGACATTTCTGAGTTAAATCACCGAATTTCCTCAAAACGGTTTTTGGTTTTTATTTCCCGAATTTACATTTCCTTTTGAAATCGTATATTCGATGTCTAATCTTTTCTATTATCTATAATACTGTTAGTACCTCTACTGTCCTGGGATTTGGCTTGACAACTTCATATCTATGTTCTAATGAAGTAAAGCAACTTAAACTTATGTACATAAGTACAGGTTCTATATTGAGACTGACTAACATTGCCAAACATCTCAAATCAGAGACAGCAGTAACCATGCAAACTCCGACTAGGTAGTCTGCGTCAGCCAACATGTTTCAGATTAACAGTCGATGACTAAAATTAAAGCCAAAAAAGAATCGGAAGATCGTACAAGCAGGACTATGAGAGTTTGACATAGATCTTCTTCGAGATGCTAATAGTCTCAGCTAGTTCAACATAGCTCTGAGCAACAAGTCTCAAGTCTTACAAGATCTACTAGAAGAAGAGGAAACCCCCATGGAGATCAACTGGAAAGGGACTAAGTAAACAATAACTTCATCATCTCATGTGCTGGACACAGCAAACACCACAATAAAGAATTGATCTCTATAGATACTCTGGGTAAGATTCAAGAAAGGAAAAGTAGGAAAACAGCAGTCAACAATAGAGGAACGAAGGTAGAGAAGGCCAAGTTATGGTCTGAATATATGGAAGCAAACAAACGAGTAAAAAAAGAGCATGGCAATAGACAAGTGGAAATATGTAGAAAACCTGGCAATCAAAGTAGGACAGGCTGCAAGATAAGGAGATATGAAAGAACTATATGATACAACCAGGATGCTTGCAAAAAATATAGTAGATCAGAGCAACCAGTCAAAAAAACAAAGGAGCACCAATCACTGAGGCTGAAGAGCAGTGGAACAAGATAGGTAGGACACTTTGAAGAACTCCTGAGTAGAACAGAGTCACTAAAGCTACTGGGCATTGCAGCAGCATACACAGACTTCCCGTTAAACATTATCTAACCAACAACAGAAAAAAATCAGCAACACTATTAAAAAAATAGAGAACGGAAAAGTAGCTGGGCCAGACATTATGCCAACTGAAGCCCAAAAGTATAAATAAACACATAACATTTGAAATTATACGGAGAAACAGATCCGATCCGAGCAAATAAACTTCCCACTATTGCCTGAAGTCCCACCAACACTTTAAGATGACAGGATCACCGACGATAAAACTAAAAAACGTTCTGACAGTACCATAGATATCCATTATAGCTCCATACAATTTCAACCATTAAACACGCGCCTGCTATTCCAAATTATTTTCAGATAGGTTAAATTAGAATAATAGATTTATGATCAAAACAGTAATTCAGGTACTGATAAGGCAAGTATAAGTGACAAGTTATTAGGCGGTTTTGTGACTATTGTTCTATCAATCTTGAACAATTATTTATTTTCAGATTAGTTGTTATACAATGTCCTGACTCACTATTTTGTAGGCATTGAGTTGGACGTAATCCCATCTGACTGGTCCCAATCACTGATTGTCCCAATATATAAGAGGGGGTCAAAATCATCCTGTGATAAACATAGAGGGATTAGTTTGACTAATATAGCATCTAAAATACTAGCCTCAATAATTATCGGGCGCCTAACTAAGACTCGTGAACTGCAAACACGAGAAATTCAGGTTGGCTTCAGACCTGGTGATGGATGCATCGACCACATATTCATCATTCGTCACGTTTTAGAACACGGACATGCTCATCGGCGTCCGACAATGATAGTTTGATTCTGTAGACTGAGAGGTTCTGTGGTAGTGTCTGTCATTGAAAGGTGTACCCCAGAAGTACATAAACCCTGTGAAGACTCTTTACTCGAACACTACCAGTCGAGTCAGAGCTTATGGCGAACTGTCATCTGATCAGTGGTGTCCGACAAGGCTGTCCACGATCTCCATTTCTGTCCAATTTCATCATAGACATACGGCTAAAAATAAAGTTCTCGTCGACTGAATTTCCGGGCATTGACTTCCTACCGGGAGGTCTACTTATCGACTTAGAATACACAGATGACATAGTCCTGTTTGGTGAAGACGCTGATAAAATGCAGAGTCTTCTGTTAGAACTGAGTAATAATGCCAGGATGTTTGGGATCCATCTGTCCCTCTTGAAATGAAAGTTTTTGCTTCAGGACTGGCCTGCGTTAACACCTGAACTAACAATAGGGAGTGAAATAGTCGAAGTCTGATCATCCCTAATGGGTTGGTGTCTGACGAAATCTCTACATGGATTCAGAAAGCTCGTTTGGCTTTTGCCAACTTACGTCACCTATGTCGAAAGCGAAATATACGTCTATCAATTAAGGGACGAGTATACTGTGCAGCATTTCACTCTGTTCTACTTTACGGCTGCGAAACGTGGCCATTAAGGGTAGAGGATACTCGTAAGTTACTAGAATTTGGTGGCAAATGCCTTATAAATATTGCTCGCATCTGCTGGGATCACCGGGTATGTAATAGTAAGGTTAGACATAGGGTATTAGGGAATGATGGTAAATCAGTTGATGAGGTTGTAAATCTTCCAGGAATGAGATAGATGGGTCACGTGTTACGTATGCCTGAACACTAATTACCACGACACTCAACGCTGACTAGTGTTGGAGACGGATGGAAGAAAGTTAGGGGCGGCCAAACCAAAACATGGCATCAGTCCTTGAAGTCCCTAATTTCTAGTCTGAGCCATGTTGGGAGATGCAGACTACTTGGTTGGGGTCCACCGGACTATCGTAACCGATGGTTGGAGACTCTAGGTGACATGGTTCAGAATCGATCATAATGGCGTCGGAGTATAAACTCTTTATCTTCTCTTAAACCGTGAGATTAAAATTGCTTTATATCTTTCTTTCCACGAACTAATTCTTTCTCCCTGTACTATATCCTTATACACAATCTCTCTTTTATATATTACTACCATTGAAGTAACTACTCCTATGAATTCGGTGTTCATCTTGTTGTGCTAATGAGGTGTGGCAACTTGGACAGATGCATATATTTGCCTGGTCCTACGTTGTAGCTGACTGACCAACTGACTGAAGCATTGATATTTTGTAACTTGGTATTATTGGCCCCATCTTTTGAAATCATATACTTAAATAAGCAAATGGTTTTTGTCACTCTATTTGTTATCTCGATATTTCATCTAAATAACTTATCAAGAAACGATAATAGCATTTATACACAACAAGATGTACCTACAATCCTGAGGGAACGAATTCTTCGAATTTGAACCAGCGCCGACTAGCTCCACAGTCTAATGAGATGTTACTACTGAGTTATTTGAAACGTGACTGACCACCTATACGACTGATAAACATATAAGTGACCAATGGAGTAGTGAATAGTGACATGTTTGTCTAGTCCTTTATTGTTGATCAAAACCATAGTGTGGATAAAGGATGACTCGCTAACGCGTGCAGTGATTAGAGATAGTTAACTGGGAATATCTCTATATATAACTGACAAACAAGTCTGAATACTAAGGTATATATGATTACTTGAAAAATCCTATTTTTATAAAAATGAAAATCTGTATAGATTTAAATTTACCGCTGTAGATCTACGATGGTAAGTTTGGTCTGGAAAAAACAAAAAAACAAACGAACAGATGAAAACAACAAATTTTAAGATAGATATATTATAAACAAGATTCCATCTAACTAGTTATCACTTTTTAATTCAAATAAAAATGTTGTAAATACGACGAAGTGGAATAAATATGTCGACCTATTAAGATACAATACTAAATAGTACGAATCTCGATAAGGTATAAACATACAAGTGACATTGTAAATGTAGATAAATTGTTCGACCCATTACATTTTCAAAATGAAACAACTTTGAATTATTCATTTGTGTTTGAATTCTTAAGTTAAGTTATTCATTTGTGTTTGAATTCTTAAGTTAAGTTATTAAGGAATGAGTGCTGACCAGTCTCTTTTTAACATATATAGATGCTGGGCGGATCACTTCTACATCGCTGTTATGTTATAAGTATTTAAGCATGTGTAAACATTAACTTTGAGATGTAGGTATATCTAGCTGACGAATTCAGACTAAGACAAAAAGCATGTCCTGGATTTCAGTGCTAGTTACAATCCACTTCTAAATAACTTGTATCATAATAGTGATATCGAGACGATCAGCACAAGATACATATATATCAAAGAAGACTGATTGAAATTCAGTCATGAATATGAAGAGAGAGATGGCTCAAAACTCTCACTAATAATGTTTTCAGATCATTCCTATCCTACTAGAAAACATTTCAATAAATCTTAGTTTAGGTAGAGAAACAAACTTTGAAGTAAAGTTTATGTGATTCACCTTTTTCGTAAGTTGTTTCAGCAATGTTAGGAAATAGGTGGACTTAGTATATTACATACACATATCCTTTAACATAAAGCATTGATCTTTCAACTATTAATTTGTTATTTTAGCCTGTTTTTCCTTACGCTTGAAACCTGAATTAGTAAAAATGACATCACTGATAAGTGTCTATGCTTACTTTTTTTCAAAGTTGAAATCATGAGTCAATTGAAGCTAGACCATCATGGAAAACCTGGAAGCACTGGACGACCGTTTCGTCCTATTATGGGACTCCTCAGCAGTGCGCATCCACGATCCCGCACTCGCGAGATTCGAACCCAGGACCTACTAGTCTCGAGCCAGAGCCCGTAACCGATAGACCACTGAGCCGGTATCCAACGGTGTTAATGTCTAACTTCAACCGATCCAC
>NW_017386017.1:656470-666035 GCF_000237925.1 Schistosoma mansoni | reverse complement strand
ATTTGTGAGGCGCACATTTATCTGGTGCTTCCTTGTACCAATATTTATGTGCTTAAATAAAATAAAATAAAAGCCTGTTTCGTGTAAAAAAGTTATTTCATAGTTAACTTTCATTGAATAGAAGAAAATAGTTAGACCAAGTGACATTTATTTTCAATGAATGATTGTGTAAACCTGTCATAAAGCATGAATCCAAATAATAAACTAAACTTCGTAATAAATATTTACACACTCAAGATTTGATGCGGATAACAATTTCGCACAGGAGCTGCCGCGAATCGTTATCGTCGAGACCAATGGAGTCGAATTCTGGGCTATACATATCCATCAACGTGCAGTATGTATGTTATCGTTGAACACACTAGTAACTATCGACAAGTCATTCTTACTGTCGTAGACATGAACAAACTGTTCGAGTAACCAAACTGTAGATAAGTCACAACCGATCAGTTAATACGTAAGAGAAATTTTCAACTTTGAAAAATACTGTAATCTCCACAAAACCCCTTCCGTCTATGCTTACCTTTGATTATGTGAGATTGTTCTACCATAAGTTTTCTATCAACAATTTGAAAATTTCTTCAACGTATTCAACAATCAGTAGTGACTTATCTAAAGTTTGGTTACACGAAAAGTTTGTTCATGTCTACGAAAGTAAGAATAACATGTCGATACCTACTAGTGTGTTCAACGATAACATACTACTGCTCATTTATGGATATGTATACCACAGATTTGACACTAGTCAAAATCCAGAATAAACCATATAGAAATCCGAGACAAATCAACATCATATTGATTTTAGAGAGGCGACATCATGAGCTTATATCATAGACATTTTAATCAATCTATCAAAAACCAAACCATGCTAAGGTTACAGTCAAACAAAGATGGAGTGATAATACACTTATAATCATCACTATTGGCATTAAAAAAATATAAACTCATGTCTAAAACATAATAATAATCTCAAATAATGAACTTGAAAACAAACTGGTTCGATGACCTCAATTAGCCTTTCATGAGTGAAATTAAAGGTTGACGACTAAAAATAATAATAATGGTAGCTTGAAAAATTTAATGTTTATTATAATACTTATAATTGTTGATGTTAGGATTCTTATGACTCTTTACCAAGTTTAGGTTTATGTACTCGGATGTGAAATATATAACTTATGTGAGAGCTAGTGACAGTACTCGGTGATCACTACTGGAATTAATCAGTCATAATCAACGTAGAGTATGACACAAGTGCGTCGTCGCAAATTCCTATACCACATAACCACGGAATGAAATTACCATGATGAATACCAAAGGAATCCAAATAACGTAGTATCCGTGATAATGAGAATAACTGAACATTGAGAATGTAACTCGAAAAGTCAATGTGAAGTAATACTCGAACTCAAGAGAGAAAGCTAAAAAAATTGGAGGGATTTTTGCCATAATGACCGATCTTGAGCCGTGCCACTCAACGTCTCTAACCACTAACTTCCCAGGACCCCAACCAGATAGTCTGCATCTACCAACATGACCCGGATCAACAATCAGTGAACGATGCCACGTACTTGTTCGACATCCTAGTTCTCCTCCAACCAACTCCTAGACCAGTTAACACCAACCGTCGAACCAGGCGATGGTTAGGCATACCTAACAAATGTCCAAACCACCTTAGATAATGAAGACTCACAACCTCAATCAATTTGTCATCATGACCTTGTACTACGCGAACATGTTGGGGCGATCCTGAAAATTTCTTGCAATAGACAAGAAAGATTCAGGAAACATTAGGAAGCACTCTATCCAATCAGCGTTTGACTAGAAGTTTTAATAGAAACATCGCGAACGTAAAAAGTCACATGTAGAGTTTCTGATTGGCTGATTACTACACTGCTACTATTTTTAGTATCATTCCAGAACTTTCAGGAAAACCCAAGGACTTCTAAAATATTATATAAACCCTATATTTTCTGTACATAAAGAAACCTTGGAGTAAAGTGCATACCACATATTTTGCGCCTTTTCTCTCGTGTTCAAGTCGATGTGTAGATTTAGCTTGGGGGTTATGAGACTAGCTTAGGATCCGAGTACAGCGTTCAATTAGCAAGACTTATCAGAATAAACACAAACATTGCTCACTATATCGTTTTACGATACACGTGCGATGTTTAGAATAAGGCTGATTCAATGAATATATATAACGATGGATGATTTAACATATTTTTCTCGTGGGTTTACTGTGATGATACATTAATACAATAATGAGATTAGTCACGTTATATCAGATCCAGGATTCACAATCCAGAATAGCGAACCAGATTAACACTAGATAATTACTTTACTCAACACAGTTACAAGCAGTCACATTCAGTGAGTCCGAGGCAGAAATCAATAACAGGAAAGGATATCACATATTTAATGGTCAGTAAACTAAGTATTTGTTTGTCCACGCTCAACGACTAATTATATTCTTACTTTCACTACCACATATCACAAAAAAATATGAAAAGGTGATGACGTTTAAGGATTGATCATACAAAAACAATCACCATTTTTTCCTATGTTAACACAACAAGCTTTCAGCACAGAAGTTATTTTTATTAAGTTAACTATAATAGGGAACATAGAGTCATACAAAAGAACTACACTTAAAAGACGAATCAATCTGATTGAAGAAACCACCACTCGATTTATGCTTAGAACTTTTTCTATACAAAGTAACAAATAGCTTGTACTTAGTTGTGAGCAAAGTAAAGCCTATTAATATTTAGCAACTAAACAGCTTAAAATTGATAAACGGGGCAAGATTGCAAAAATAAAGACAAACTTGAGTGATGACATGAAAAGTGACTCTGGAAAAAGGATTATTTTTAAATATGGAAAACGAATAGAATTAAAATGTATCCAATATTTCAGCATGGTTTATGAAGTTGTTCAAGTAACTTAGACGTCCTTAAATTTCCAAATAAGTAAATAACTAAGTAAACATCTGTAGTTCAGACCACAAACTGATATTAGTTAGACAACCAACGAAAACCAGGAAGCATTGGACATCTGTTTTTTCTCGGCATGGTATTTCTAAGGAGTCCATTTCCACGACCCCACCACAATAGATCATATGTAAGACTTTCGGTCTTGAGGCGAGCAATGTAAATATTGGTTCATAAAAACGATTCTTCTATTTTGAAATCTAAATCATAAACTTGATTCATAGCCCTAATCCAAACTGTGACAGGTCCATTCATCATGAAAGCTCTACGACCGAAGCATCCGTCTCAGGAAACATGTTATGTCTGAAGTGGTTTCGAATTCACTTAGTCAGCGAAAGGAACAAAGACTTGTGACCAGAGACCAATAGGCTAGCTATTCTGACGCGTCCCAGACCCAGCTAACTAGAGTGAGAAGTCCAAGTTGGAAGTGGGGAAAATATATTCCTTAAGCAGCCAGAAGCACAAGCAATCACAGCAGGAAGAAATCAAACATATATATAGCATAAAATTGTCTTTGGGAAGCATTACAAAATAGCACACTGAAAGATACAACGGACCAATAGCGTTTAAGATATTACCAAGTGGGAAATACGACTCGAAAGTGGAAAGAGCGCTTTTGGCGCGAAAACAACGAAATTCAAATTTTCGAAATAAAATTACAAAGATAAGTCATTTACCAAGTGAGTTCTGGGGATTTAACAACCCCAACAAAACGAAACTCCACCAAAATACACAGGTAAAATTATGCCAGTTCCTTTTTAGAGTCACTTAATGATATCTACAGGATATGGTACTACAGAAAAATTTTCTACAACAAAATGTTACTTTTTGATTGAGATCATGAATTGATGAATGCCAAACCATCATTGAAAACCAGGAGGCACTAGACTGCCGTTTCGTCCTAGTATGGGACTCCTCGGTAGTGAGCGCCCACGACCCCGCACGCGGGATTCGTACCCAGGACATCCGGTCTCGAGCGCGAACGTTTAACCTCTAGATCACTGAGCCGGCATCCAACGGTGTAAATGTCTAACTTCAATCAATCCGCGTGCTGGATTGAGGATGCGCGCTGCCGAGGAGTCCGATACTAGGACGGAACGGCAGTCCAGTGCCTCCAGGTTTTCAATGGTGGTTTAGCATTCATCAAATCATGATCTCAATCAAAAATTTAACAATCTCCATAACCACACACTGAAAATGTTACTTACTTGTACTTGTCTTAACCATACGCATATCTTCACCACTGAGCAGATTATGTAGTAAACGTTTCGTATCGATTGGACGCATTGAGAATAAAGCATACAATGAATCCTCGACAGTTAAACCCAAACCACGAGCTAATTCAGCAGCCATCATTTGGATTATTAGCCCAATGCGTAAGCGTAAAATATTTTCCATTTTTTGAGGTTGTGTACGTGCAAACATTGACAAATAAATAAGAATTTCCTTTAAATAAATCGAAGGAATTTAAAGAGAATGAGTGGATCTAAAAGAGGTTAAACTGAGAAACTAAATGAGATTAATATCTCTCAGTAAAAATATCGAAAGACAGACGGAAAAAATATGTATGATTCACTTTCAGGTTCCCAGAAAAGTTTGATAGAAAGTGTCAAAAAACCACGGATGATGAAGGAGTTTGATAGTGAACAAATTGATGTCCGAGGTTTTTATGGCGTATGCCTCTGTCAAATATCATGTGACAAAATCGCTAAACAGAATACCAACTTCTGTGACCTCATCAATGTGCTAAACTAATGGTCCGTCAAATAACACTCGTAGCCTTGAGTCAACTCTGAATGCTTATTGGTCCTCTATATAGTAGCTTTTTACCTAACCCACCCCGTTTAGTCCAGAACACAAATATCAGTCTCCACTATATGAATCGTATATTTCAGACATATATGGTTTATATACGAGCAGAGGGAAGTATCGCTGAGGATGATGATTACCAATCACCACATATATATGTAGATGGTTTCAATATGTCAAGTCATAGACACTACTTATATAAATATCGTGGAGTTGAGGCTAATTCATAGGAGATTACGATGACAAAAGACAGAGAGCATTAATAAACCTCTTGACCGATATTAAAATGGAATACTGGGGGTGTTTCGCCTTTTTAATTCTCTTTGATAATACATTAATATCTCTCCGCTCTATTGACGGTCTTTTATATGTTTTCCCAACAACGATGTAAACGATGTTTATTTAGACATTTATAAAAAAGAATGAAGAATAGAGCGCAGTAATAAGTTTGTTATTATGATTTCACACTAATAAAAATCTAGTTCTTAATAATAATAACAATAAAATCGACACCTGTCAGGCAGTGGTGTTAGACAATAGTACTACGAATTTAAGAGTTTATATCACGGACTGATTTTAGACAACTAATGAAAGCTAGGAAGCACTGGATAGTGGCTTCGTCCTAATACGAGACTCCTCAGTAGTGCGCGTTCACGACCCCACTAGAAGAGGATGAACTTAGGACCTTCGATCTCGCAGTGAGCATCTAAAATTTAGACCACCACTAAACTGATGTCCAATGGTTTACATATGTAACTTAAATCAATACGGGATATTGGGAATGTCTCTGAAAATAATTGAGAATGATTAATAAAGTAATTAAATGATGAGATGGATAGAGCAATTAATATTCAAAGGTATTACTTATCGAACAAAAAACTGAGATAATTGGTTATAGATCCGATGATGTAATAAAAGAGAACTAGAGAGACTTCGACAAACAGCTGAATATTAAAAGTTATGTAAAGATAAAAAGAAGAGAACGTTACAGTTATGCAACGACAAAAAGTTTCGAAGAAAGACATTGGTCAATGAAATGGTATAATAAATCTATTGTAACCCAATCTAATGCTGGTTATTTTGATGTCTAAAGTAAGGAGAGCACTTGTACAAATTCCTTGTGAACACAAAATTCAAAGTCGTTATGGTGGATGTGATAGCTTTAAATGTATGTGAACAATATGGTACATTTTTGGTGGGACCTGATGAATAATTTAAAAAGTTTTGTCTATTTAACCTTTCATATTGATTAGAAAAGTAAGTACAGAGCTCGTAATTAACTTTGACGGATCCCTTCTTTTGATCAAGTTCATAAATTCAGTGACGTGTGTGTTTTGTTTATAATTCTGTAGTGTTCTCATCAATATTCATCACTTAACATGTGATGTAAGATAGAATAAAAAAGCATATTCTATGCATATATACACAACATGATGACGTTTAAAGGGAAAAGTGAATGAAGTATTCATCTATTTGTCGGCAAAATAAAAATCGACAGTGAATGCTCGAAACGTCTTGACATTAAAAAGTTAGTAAACAATAGAATTGAACTAAGCGCTTAAAATCAAATCAATAACTACATCAAAATCAATAAAATGTTACAGCATTCCGTTGTATTGTGCTAACAATAAATAACACGTACAAAATATATACACATAATATACAATGTGTTGGATTCAAATTTTAAAATACGTCAACTCCTATATGTATTGGGGAAGAGCAGATAACTAAGCAACCATACAGCTAGACATACACACAAATAAATACTTCAACGGAATAATCAGCGATCATAATGCGTAGATGATATGTAAGGGGATAAACAAAGATGACAGGGTATATATATATGATGATAATCAGCACAATTGTTAGAAAGGGAAGATTGTAGTATAGAAAAGATGCAATTAATTACTATATACACAATATTGACCCATTAATTGTGTTCATTTCATTAACAACATCTTAATATAGTCAGTTAGTCACAACATAATACCTGGTACGTATGTATATCGGTTCAAGTTCCTATACCCCATAAACACAGATGAAGTTGTTAAGCTAAATCCCAGGATGTCAAAGGTAGTAACAGTATCAGTCACAATAGAAAAGATTAGACATCGAAGACAGGACTGGAGAAGAAAATATAAATTAGTAGAACAAAAACAAGAAAATTATGAGGAATTCAGAGGCTTGGAATCTGAGTGAAGATAAAAAATGGATGCACTTGCGCCATTGCAAACGATTAATTTCTAACAATGTATATCAAAAAAATTTCCATAAATAGAATAGAAACCTCAGGTCTAGAGGCGGTAATTTAATAGTTAAAGAGTATTTGACTACCAACAACTAAGCATAATAGGTTCACAATTTGTTCTGTCTTCTTTAAGTTGATTAGTTAACTGTTGAAACGACTTTATTCGTCAACTGTGTCACACCATAACAAATGTAATCAAGTGTTTACTCTATTAGAAAAATTTTTATTTTTAAATGTAACTATTTTTTAGCTTCATCAATAAAATGGGTGTAGTTATTAAGTGAGTGAAAACAACAGTGATTGTCTTACTTGCGTAAGTATTGTCATTAAACTGTCTTCACCACACGCTTCTTGTATCAAATCGCATAATTGATCCGGTGATAGTGGTGCATCAATAACTTTTTCACGTGGTTCTGGTGGTAAGCCAACAGTTACTTGCTTTTGTAAAACTAATATATCAGCTAACGATTTAGCCAAACTATCAGCACGTTTACCTAAGAGACCAGCTGTGTAACGTAGTAGGAACCATGATGTTGTCTGCGTGGCTCGTTCATAGACCTAATAAAATAGAAGAAAAAAGAGAAAGATATAGCAAAAACGTAAGTAAAGTAATTGAATCAGTCTATTATTTAATATGATCAGATGATAGTTTAAAACTGCTTTTCTATACAGTAACCACTTCCAAGCTTAAGAAGTGATGTGTATGAGCGCTGGTTCAATAATTATGGAACTCTACTTGAAATAATTGTAGTTTGTAGGTTCCGATCCAGCTACACTTGCTTTAGTCCAAACACCTGTGCCAATTACACGAGCATGTATATGTTTGGTGAGTTGCAGTACTTAAAATTTAAGTAGAGGCCGATATGGAAGTTGAAGTGATTGACCTTTAACTGCCGGATAAGACATATAAACCCTGATTCAAGTCTTTCGATTTTGGCAACTGAGTAATTGAAAATTAAGTAGACAGATGCATAGTCAGTTACATGAGTTAGTTATATTCTAGTTAAAATGACAAAATAAGATACCACAGTTCTAGTGGGCACCACTCACAAGAATGTTTGTAAGTAGTGTGTAGTGGAACGTGGAGTCAAAGTTGCAACTGTCAGATGGAATGAAGAGTTTCAGTGGATCGGAAGCACGGTGCTGGCAGAAAACTTGGAGACCGGACGAGAAGACAGTTCAGATGGCAGAACACAGTGAAAGATGAAAATGGACGATTGAAGACTAGGTATATGTAAATACTTAGAAGTTTCTCAAAATATATACACCTCTCCTACCTATTGTCTTGTATAAAATAATGACTACATTAACTAAGTGGTGTGATCCCTTGTATATTGCTCAGAAAGAAAAGGGAAATTTCCAAAAACATATATCATGGTTGTGTATAACACATTACAAGACATATTCTCTACTCATCATTACACAGACTCAACCTTGATAATATAGTAAAATGTAACTAAATAACCACACACTAGTCTATAAAACATTAATTTTTAAGGACTGAGTTAACCAAAGTTTAAGTCAATGTGCGAAACAACTTGTTTTATGCAGTCAAACGGGTAGACTTTTGTGCTTAGAGATGGCTACAACGCACATTTCAATACGGAGAAAATTAAACCGAATCACATGTTACACAGGCGATTATATAGTAATTTAGAGAATCGACTCAATATTCGCAAATCAACATCAGCAAAAGAAAAAAAAGGACGGAAACGTTTACACAATGTTCTATAATAGATTAAGCTTATCAAAACAAAAAGGAATTTCTAAATTGGTGCCATTAACCGCATAGCCTTGGTTGAAGTTAGACATGTAGATCATGGGATATCGGCTCAGTCTTAAGATCAAGAGCTCACCACCAGACCAGACGTTTCTGGGTTGGATGCATCTGGAGATGCATGCTGGAGAGTCCTATACTAGGATGAAATAGCATTCCAGTACTTCCTGGACTTCAATGACTGTTTAATCAAGGTCAACCCGTGATGCAATCAACCAGTAAGTCGTAAACAGAGTAGAACCTTGGAGATATGTGGATCTGTTGGTTACGGTAATTGCGCGGGCTCTAACCCATGTTACATGACACAGACTAATGGATTAATGGACTGATGTAACATTGTGGTCCGGGTACTTCCAGTTTTTTCCAGACACTTCCTATACCAGTTAGCAACGCGCACCGAGATTAGTGGAGCTCGGATATAGCCAACACACATTCGATGAAGACTCACTGCCTCATCAATTGATTTATTATTTTCACCTAGTACCCAGTGTCTAATCTCAGGATTACCAACACAACGATTTGATAACACCCACATAATATTTAACATATTTCTTAAACTAAAGATTGTTTTGAATGATTAATTTCATTTATTCGATCTCTATGTTTTGAGAAACATAAGTTAAGCTATATAAGAACTCTCGTCTAAATTAGAGCGAATAGTTTCACAGTATTTGAGCGCCGAGTTGATGTAAGACATTAAATAGGAGTAATATATTTGTAAAATCTCAGCGAATGAATTTG